>NC_090829.1:49292298-49594571 GCF_028021215.1 Eschrichtius robustus
GCAGGAGCAACCACACAATCTCCTCTGTAAAATGCACTAATGGCTGTGATTAATTTGTGATCTATTGAAAGTGCTCATTGCTAACTAAAGAAGCCTGTGCTAAACAAAGGGGGAGGGATGGTGAGGCAGCCCTGGCCCAGAATTACTGCCCTATTTCAACATTCTGATGGTGGGTGCTAGTTATGGTGTCCCAGTTGCAGAATTATCAAAAAAACAATCAATATGCTAAGTTCTGACCAGTGATGTAGTGAGATATCACTCTTCCCTATATTGGAAATCCTAAAATTCCATTTTATTATGTCAATGACTATAACTAGATACTTTAAAAATAAAAAACTCTGTAGAGCCAGAAAAGTGTGAGGCTTATAATCCATTTCATGTGTGCCATATCTTTTGATACATATCAAATAGTAAAATGTCAAAATATTCCAGTAGTGGTTAAAGTACCCAATAAAATCTCAGTATCATTATGAAAACACGGACATGATTTCAGGTGTGGCTTTAAAAATATATTTCTGTTAATTTTGTTGAGTCACTCCTTCAACTTCAAATAAAATCCTAATATAGCCTGTCTATAAACTCCAGAATTAAGTACCGGTCAATTTCCAAGATGCAGATTCTCAAAGTATTTTTGTTTTGGTATGTAGTTCTTGACTGGAAAACAAATCTAGGCTTGCTAATGCAGTGCCTACAACTAGAAAGGAGAATGCCAGAAGGGATATAAATACTTAAAAAGAAAAGAAGAAACACACTTTGATTCACACATAATTTCTCTCCCCATGTGATCTGGACTATCAATTTACAAATAAACCATGGAACCCAGTCATGAGATGGAGAAAGTCAAAATTATAAGCCTAGGATGGTAAGATCGAAATGGCTATAGATTTTAAATTTTAAACTCATGCTTTTGTGTAATATTACATTGTATCTAATACAGTTTTATATTCTTCCCTACCACTCTTCCAAGAGCTAGCAAAGTTCATATGTCCTCAAAAAAAAAAGAAGTTGGATGAATCAAATTTAAATGATTCACTAAGTCCTTTAGCATGTTCATTTGTATTGATTCTGTGGTTTTTGTTGTCTCTGCAGAAATTATCATAATAAATGTTTATCATTTCCTATACATATCTCTTTGGTAACCAATGCTGAAATATTTCAAGAAAGTCATTAAAAGTCTTTATAAAATATATTTTGCTACATTTCAATCTTGGAAAGCCCAGTGGTGTTGTAACATAACATATATATACATTCAAGTTACTAATGTTCAACTATTGTGAACAGATAGAAAGAGGGAGATGGAGATGGAGAAGAGAGAGAGAGAGAGAACAAGAACGAGAATGAGAATGAATGATCCTTTATCCAGAAAAGAGCATCAGATGGAGAAAGAATCATCTGTTCCCTCAGTAGGAATCAGTGTTTAAATGCGTTTTGTATTGAGTATCTTGTTGCATTGAGTGTGACTCTTAGGTTTAGAGAGATGTATTTTTCACACCATGCAGCACCTGAATGCAAATACACCACTTTCTCCAATGCTCAACCAAAGCCAAGGTGATCTGTGTCCATACTGGATGGTTTAAGGGCTGAGCAAGGGAAATTTTGATTACACTTGATTTTCAATTACTGGTTCACTGCAGAATCTAATCCCTCAGTAAAATGCAAATTTGCTGAATTTGGTTTAGACTTTGAAAAGTATTCCATAGCAGTGATGAGATAAATAATTAAGGTAAATAAATTAAAGTATCTTCCAGTCAAAGAACCTGTGGATGGCAAACCAACATTTCCTCTCTAATTATTCCCTGTTCCCAATGATTTTGTTTAATATGGTCCAGGTGATCCCAGTGGCTCATGACTCACATGACCCAGCTGTCAAATCATTCACACCTAGGATGTGGTGGCCATGCTGTCACCTGTTTTCACAAATGTGCCACCTCTTGTGGCTTTTAGCAGGGAAGGCGATGGGCTGAATGTGGTTAGCTGCCGTAATGAAGTAAGAAGATCGTCTTCCCAGGGCTCAGTAGACCACAGGTTTCCTCTCTGCAAATCTAAAATCACTTGGGCTCATGAGCAATCAGTTTCTCCCCGGTTTCCTGCTAAGTTGTAGCCCTCTGATGTTGGAGCCCTGGATAGAATCTGCTGCTAGTTATGTGATACTGAGCTGCTTCAACTTCCTGAATTTCTCTTTCAATATCTTTAAAATTGTGGTAATGGCATCTATATCATAGGAGGTTATTAGGATTAAACAATGGAGATTATACATATGTCTGTGTATGTATGTATATATATATATATATATATATATATATATATATATATATGGCACTTAGTATAATGCCTGCTACATAGTAGACATTCAAAAGGAGGGGAAATAGTATAGTGATTAAAAGTACAGACACGAGAGTAGGACAGCCTGGATTTAAATCAGAGCTTCACTACTGCTAGGCGAGTGACATGTGCCAGGTTACTTATCACCTCAGTTTCCTCGTCTGTAAATGAGGATAATGATAGTATCTTACAGAGGATTAAACATGATAATCCATGCACAGCACTTAGCTCAGTGCCTAGAACATAAGCACCTAATAAACATTAACTATTATTAAATGGAGTTCTAACTCTATAAAATAGCTGTTAGCTTCTTTCTGTATAAATGCCCTTTATGGTTTTTTTTTTCCATAGACATCTCTACATCAGAAGAGGAATAAGCATTTTTTTCATCCTAATTTATCTGCTGTCACACAAGCAGCAGTTTGTTTTTTGAGAAACAAAATGGAAACATATAGAAGCAGAGAAAAAGAACCAAAATAAGTGACAGGAATGCAAATTCATTATGGCATCTAACAACTTAGCTAGGAATCCCAATCTTGGGAGCGGGGAGAAATATTTCCTAAGAAAGGGATATTTTCGGAGATAGGTAAAAGAAAACACATGAAGAGAAATTGGAATCTTCATGATTCTATTGAAGTGATTCATGTTTTCAAAATAGACCTTGAACAGAAATTCAGTACGTTTCAGTCCATATTTAAAGTAGGCTATTAAAAGACACAATTCTTCAAAATGTGAATAAAATGGGGGAAATGGGAGGTGAAACATTCAAGGAAAAGGAAAGAGGACACACACAGAGTAAGATGTTCATGTGAATCTAGAGGATCTCAGCAGAGGTTGTTCAGTTTGGGGTGTGTATATTTCTTCTGTTGGCTGGGGCAGAAATGTGAGTGGGTGGTGAGTGGGGTTGGATCTTCCAGAGCCAGTCAAATCTTTAGATGACTGTAGCTGCTATCTTAACTGCAACCTGATGAGACCCTGGGCCAGAACAACCCAGCTAGCTAAGCAGCTCCTGAATTCTAAACCATAGAATCTGAGGACAATACATGTTTATTATTGGTTTCAGCCACTAAGTTTTGGGGTAAATTGTTGTGCAGCAATAGATACCAAAAAAACCAGCCAAAGATCTTTGGTGCCTATGGAGAATTCAGTCACCTGGCGTCCTCTGACTGTCAGAGACTTCTGGCCCATGAAGGGGCACCCCGACCTTCCCAGCCTGCACTTAGCCTCAGCCTGCCCTTTCCCTCCTGCAGCTGGAAAGAGGTGGTTTCACACCCGCATCTAACAAATACTTGCCTCTGGTTCCTCTCATGAACTGTTGCTCAATAAACTCGTTAGGATATCCCAAGAGCCATGAAGTTGAGAAGCATTAGTGAATAAGACTTGATAAGGCCAAATTATGGAAAGCTTTCTAAAGCCTGTTGGAATTTAGGCTATCTTGGATTGAAAGCAGAAAAAGCAGCGATCATAAGTTTCAGAGTGGTGATATTATGACAACAGATTTCAGAAAGATTTGTTTCCCTATTTCCAGAGTCCTCATTTAGTGGATCGTGAACTTTCAACTGGTTTGGCAGCATGTACCAGATGAGGGCTAAGTTGCTTTGCCGATTCAGACGGATTTTTCTTTGTTGTGTATAAAATGACTAAGATGTTGATCTTTGAATGTAAAAGGGCTCTGATAAACTGGTTATCAGGAGTTCCCTCAACATTAGCCCAAACCTAGAAAAAAGGTAATACAACAGTATCACTGCCAAAGGCAGCAATGAAAAATAATATTAGCAATCAATGTTTCTCTCCCTTCCCATCACTGCCATGGATTAGAACCTTGCCCCTCTTCTGTGGTAGCAGGAGCTCTCCCGGGAGTTGCAACCACTTCTGATAAAGTAGCTGTGGGCTGCTATTCCCACAGGTTCCCAGAGAGATTGCCAGGTTTTCAAAACTAACAACCAAACCATATCAGATGTGACAGAGCATGGTAGGGATAACACATCATCCTTTGCAAGGGGCTTTCACCTAGATTAGTTAATTAAAAGTCACAAATGATGCAAATCTATGAGACGGTATGACAAGTAAAATTATCACAATAAAAGTGAGAAAAAAGATGCAGACATTAGAGAACTTGCCTAAGGTCCTCGTGCTGGTAAGTGGTCGACCTGAGGCTGGAAGATAGAACTTCTTAGCTACTGTTCTTTTCTGCTGTACCAGTGCTTCTCCATCTATCCAGGCAAAGAGGCTGAATTTAAATTTAATTTTCTTTCCTCTTAGAGAACCTGGTAATTTTATTTATCACTTCACTTCACTTTGGTATTTCCTTTGAAGTTTTCATTTTTAAGCATTTTCTTGGAAGTCTTTCAAATTATAAAAGCAATTCGTACAGTTTTACCAACTAAACAACACAACACAGTGGTGTTTCACCATTCTGAGGTAATTGATATTCAGTCCCGTGTGGGTTTTTTCTTGTTGTATTCTTTGCTCACACCAAATTTTTAAAAATTCACCAAAATAAAGTTATACTTTACGTATTATTCTATGACTTCCTTTTTTTTGCATGTGACAATATATCACAAACACACTACAAGTTAAAAAGTCTATAATATCTAATTTAAAATTCTTTTTCTAATTTGTTTTTGTGTACATAAGCCACATGTACATACATGCACACACAGACAGTTTTACAAGGACTCTTGGGTTTCAGAATAACTCTGAGATTTCTTCCCAATCCCACACCACTCTCTTCAATTCCTTGGCTCTTGTTGCACAGGTTGAAAATGACCTACTAAAGATGCTGCCGGATAAGGTTTAGAAGACGAAAGGAATGAAACATTAATATAAACCACTGTCCCTGCTGTTTAGGCCCAGGCAATCTATTTAGAGAGGCAAGACTAAGCCACTTGAAAGAACAACAAATAGTACAAGACTGTAAGTCGTTAAGCACTAAATTATGTGGCTCGAATGATAAGTGCTACGGAGAATCAGGCAGGAAAGAGATGCTGGTGTGGTAGGGGAAGCTTTATGGAAGGGTGAGACTTTCACTCATTCAAAGACTGGGCAGAAGTGGACAAGAATATTCCTGGGGAGCTTTAGATGTGCTAAAGTTAGGTTAAAGGTATTTTCAATGTTTGTTCAATTTCTTTGATAAAACTCAGCATCCTATTGTTCCTTATGATTCCCAAATCATTCCCATATGTTTTTAAAGTATAGACTGTAGTAGATTAGGGATATGTACATTCCTGTGTGTGTTTTAAACAAAGAGATCAATTTTCCTGATGGATTCTAATACATAAATGGATTTATGCTGGGTGAATCTGCCAGCATAAATGAAAGAAACAGTGAAAAATAATTGTTCTGATAAAATCTAAAAGCAGTAAGGTCAAGAAATTTTTGGAGTAATTCTGTTTTAAATTTAAGAATAACTGTTAACGTACTGAAGGTACACCTCTAGGTAATGCTTTGTAGATACACTAGAAACACTTTGTTTCAGATAATGAGTCTTCCTATTTTGTTTAACAGCCGAAGACCTAGTCAAATCATTTTCAATAGCAATAACAATAAAAAACAATAACAAAAATCACAAAACACTTTAAATCATAAGCACTATGCCTAAATACATACAACCCACTGCTGTTTTCTGTGTGGTGATCACTTTTTTGTAGATTATTTGATGTTGATTGGAAATGTAGGCAAAATATATCCATTAGCTTTTTTAAAAAACTGTGTATTTAAATAGTTTATTTCTAACATTAGTCAGCCTTGGTAATTTCACTCATTTATTCATTCATTCTGAAAAGACACCAGACATGGTCTTTGCCAAATTCTCATCCTTAAAAACCATAATGGCCACAATGTGGCAAACGTATTGGGGTGGAGCAAGTGGATACTGGTGACCAATTAGCAAGCTACTGAAGTAATAGAAACAAGAGATGATGGCAAGATGGTAAAATAGAAGTGTCTACTCCATGTCAGGGGCTTATTATGCATCATTTCCTTTAACAACTCACTAACCACCATAAGTGATTATTATCCTTGTTTTGCAGATGACAAAATTTACGGACTCAGTAAGATGGAGTAAATACCTTGCCCTAAGTCACACAGCTGGTAAGTGTTAAAGATGGGATTCAAATTCTAGTTAATCTGACTGTATATTTTGCTGTGATCTTTACCCAAAGCTACAATACCTCAGACATAAAGACCTAAAAGATTGCCCTGCTAACTTGCCAAAGATGTCATCTTTCTGATATTGGGAGTTGGCAATGAGTGTCACTCTGAGCCAACCACTGACTGACAGGGACCCTAAGGAAGACTAACCTCAGTTTAATAATAAATATCAGCTACACAAAGGAAGTATTCACTAGGGGTATTTTCAAGACCAATATAGACTCCTGGGACACAAGTGCACCTATACTGCATATTTGTAATAACACAGTCATTTTGTGGATGTGAAAACAGAGGCCAGAGAAGGAACTTGATTTTCCCAAACCTAAATCATAATAAGAGTAAGAATAAATGTAACCGATGCTTGGTTTGTGGCATCATACATTTTTTCAATTACCCTGTCATTGATTAATGTATTTTCATTGTAGTCTGTTAGGAAAATACACATGAAAAAGGAATTCAGTACTCGAAGTAAAGAAGAGGGGCACTTAGAAGTAAAATTCTCATCTACTAAGGTTCTCAAAAAGTGGCCCTAGAAAATGTATCTTTCATCCTCATCTTACATTCTTCACTTAGATTTGTGTAAAAACATAAAGGTAAAAATAAAAGAAGATAAAACGATTTCTTATTTTTCTGTCCACAACTATAAATATGTCATAATAGGGATGCTAATAAAAACAATGAAATTTGATTTTTAACATTATGTCATTAAACCATAATTATGCCTCATAGCCCAAAGAAGGTCATTTGGGGTTTTTAGTGGTTTCCTCTTAAATCTAGCATGCCTGCCCTTGCTATCTGCTTCCTTATCTGATTATTTACACTGTTTGAAACTTCCTTGTGCTTTTATCATCAAAAACCACTTGTGGTCTGCATCCTGGGTGCAAGGCACCGACCCCGTGTCATATTCCTTGTCTAAGCCACGTTCCTAGTAAAGTTTCCTGACAAAAGTTTTGTCAACATAACAGCCAACGTCAGTTTTGATAGGAAATAAATAGGTTTATAAAAGTAAGTCTTAAAGTGGGAATCAGTTCCTCTGTTTCAAGATATCTTTTGAAACTGCTTAATGAGAGTTCTTGGAGATTTGGGTGAAGACACATCAGGATGCATGTAATAGGAAAGCTTCTAAGTCTTCATATCTTAAAACTGTTAATAGAAATAAATTGTTCATTGCATCATCAGACAACACATTTCCACTGTGACTATGCTCAGCGGGTATTCATTCTAGTGAGAATTAACATGAAAATGTATTAAGAAAATGAAGTTGTGAAACTGATTAATTTCAGCAACCATAGGAGATAGAGTATAATCAAAATGTTGCAATTGCACCAGACATTCAAGCCATCTATAGTGTAAGAGAAGTTTGTAATTAGTCTATGTTTCTCATCACTAGGGAAAAAAAATACGTGGTTTTAGATATCATGTTTAAAGCACCTAAAGAACCCAGAGTTGTCATGCTAAATACAAGAGATCTAAAGATCTGCTGTTACACATCCATTACATTTAGTGAGCTGTCCTCCTGGCTTTTTTGAAGTGCTGTATACACAATCTCGCAAGGCGAAACACTTTATGTACCATAAGAAATTTGAGGCATAATGTTTAATGTTCACAAGATAAGTTAACAAAACTGTATGCTAGTGACTTTTTTATTTCCCAGTTTTATGTCCTTCGAGTACTTTAAGGAAAGATAAACAAGAAGGTAGGAGAACAAATGTGCCTTTCCCTTCTACCTTTTTCACTGTTTCCTAAATTAAATTATAACTGCTGATTTGCACCCAAGGAAGAAATCATGTTAAAATATGCTGGGTTGTTTTTTTTTTTAATGTTTAGATAACAGCTTTCAAAACACAGCTAAGTAAAATGTGTTTTGAGATGGAAAACATTTGGTCTTTTTTGTAGCTTTCAACAGCTTAAGTGAAGGGATTTTTAATGTTCCCAAACAGCTGGGCCATACGACGTGTAGCATGAATTCCACTCTCATTGAAGGGTCCCATCTCCCTCCCTGCACCGAGAGGTTCCTCTTTTTCTTCTTGTTATTACTGCCTGTTCATCTAAATATCTTTCCATTATTATTACGGCTTTCTCATAGGTCATGCTTGCAGCAGTGATTGCTGAAAGAACTTTCCCTTGAACAAAACATAAAATTTTCCTTCACAAAAATGCTAATTTTTAAAATGTATTGTGTGGCAGCCGTAGAAAACAGCAGGTGAGTGTATACTGGAATAATAATAATAACTGTGTGATAGGGAGGGGGGATTCCATTTATTTTCAGGACCTCTTGCAGCTTTCTCAAAAGTGCTAATGAACATTACAGTACACATTAACTGAACTGCCTTAATTTTTTATCACTCTCTCAACATCACTCCAAACATATGCCCAAATGGAGTTTTTCTCAGAACTAATTATTTCACAATTATCTTCAAACCCCTTCCCAGGTAAGTACATAAGTACTTACATAAGCACATAAGTACGCGTAGATGTACATAAGTGTATCTATGCGTCAGTACTTATTTATGTGACTGTAATAAGTAAGTTAATGAAGACAGTGTGAATGGCAATCACACATGTCAATTCCATGTGACAACAAAAGTAATCATTGTAAAAAAAAAAAAGAAGCTCCCAAATTGTAGAATAGTTATTTAATGCAAATGTACTGAGTTAAAGTGCATCTTACATTTAACAGCAGGTTTACTGTTTTACAACCAAAAGAGTAAAAACAATAGTTCAAACGTTTGCCTACACTAAATATACAAACCATGTAAATAAACTATGTTCATAAATATACATAAATTATGTAAACTGCTTGGCAAGAACTAGCAAAAATGTCATTGTCTATTTTTATAATCTGTTATTTATTTCTGTTTCCTAGAAAATGTCACTTTTTCCCGTATCTATTTGTCTCGAATTTAGGGGTTGAATTGAATGGAAATGTATCTTTCATTCCCTGTGCCTTCCCTCCTCAACTACCTCCTCCCATCCTATTGCAAGCTATGGGACCTTCTAGCCTTTACTAAGGGCCACTGCAAAGTTCTAAGGTCGGGCAGAGAGTGGGGGAAGACAACATGAATCCGTTAAATGACACATCTGATTGGCCGGGAAACTCAAAAGTTCCACATGGTAAAAGAAAAGATGCTGTGGTATTTATTACCTACTGTGAAGTTCAAAATAATAAACAATTCTTAATAGGTAGATGATCCACAGTCATTTAAATTGCTTTCACAAAGCCTCTATGATTGCTTTTCACCATGGTTGATCTGTACACTCCAAACTCTACTCCCAAAAAAGTTAACTTGTTCTTGGATAATTGAAAATTCACTTAATACATATAATGACCCATACATCTATGAATAGACATGTAACCCTCATATAGGAAAATTGATTCTGTGTGTAACACACACACAAACACACATACCCCACAGCTTCAAAGTTGTTTTTAACATAAAAACACACCAGAATGCACACATTTAAATGGCTTTTGAGTACTTGTCCTTCCAGGTTCCATACTTCAGTCAACAGTGTTATTATCCCCCGAGCTACTGCCTCTGATCCCCTAAGAGAATATGTCTTTCAAATATTCTCCGTGAAATGAAATAAGTGAAATAAATGAAATTTTAAAAATTGCTGAGAAATGAAAGAGAATAGCAGCTTCTCATGTGAAAACATTGGTAGGGAAAAAAGTTATTTTCAAAACAATTGCAATTCTGTGGTTAAATAATTTGATCACTTTTAGAAGAATTTTAAAAATCAGTTTTAGACTTTTCATAATGAGTTTTTGTTGAAAATGCCTCAGATTCCAGAACTAATGCTGCTAATTTCCCATCTTAGAGTACTATCTGTTTTTTTTTTTCTTTCATGCTGCTTCAAATTAAGCTACTTTGTTCTTTATTAAATCATGGTACTGTTTTATTTTGGTTTGACTGAGATATATTAGGTTAAAGAATTGTAGCTGTGAAATTGGTAAATGTTGCCAGTTTCTAGATTAAAATCCTGCTAGGTCAGATTTGTTAACATGAATTGCATTGTAATTACTTATGGGCAAACCAAAAAGGTTCTAAATTCATTTCTATATTGACTTAAAGGTTCTGTGCTGACCCTTCGTCTCATCTTTTTTTTTTTCTTCCTCCATATCAAAACTGTCTTGGAGACTTTATTAGTCCGCTTTGTGAGATCCTTGGTGCTTAAACCTTATAGTCAGACTGAGCTAAAAATAATGAACTAGTACATGGTTTTCACTGAGGAGGCTCTTCTGACTAAAACCAGATAAGTGGCAAGTCACATAGAAGAGTTGGAATACTAGGAAAAAATTCAAATTTCTATACAAAGAGTTACCTTCTTTAACATATATAAAAATTCAAAGGATATAGTAAAAGCAAAGTATTTATGATTCAGAACAGATTAGAGATAAAATTTATCCACATTAAATTTAGACATATTACTAATAGAAAAATTGCCATGTGAGGAATAACAATGAAAATTATGCATGCTCAGGTTTTGGTTTCTACTCTTTAAAAGGTTATAGGTAATATTTCCCCTTTATCTAGCTTAAGTTCACTCCATAAGCATAGACTCAATTAAATTTAACAATGTGCTTTAGCTGAGACCAATAACTATCAAGGGGAATTTGTTTTCTGTTTTACTATTTAATGTAGGAAAAAAATTACACATGATCTCTAGCAGAAATATAATACTTAATATCTTATCTGGGTCATAAGTGAAATCTTTCCCTAATTCAGAAATACTAAGTAGAAGGAACTACGATAAGAAACCCAACGTCTGGAGTTATCAAAAATAAGTTAATTAATCTCATAATGTGGACAGAAATAATCAATATGTTATAAAAATTATTTATCCATGGAAATGATGGTAATTATACTTCCAAGGGTGTTCTGCTATGTCCTTTGAAAACATTCCAGAACCCAAGTGGCATATTTTCGCTCACATTACTAAATGTTTGCTCTGACCTCAGAGTGTTAATACAAATAAAAATATTGACATTTTTCACACTTATTCAATACCCACTGAAAAGAAACCTAAAGTATCATTCAAACCTCGGTACATCTTGTACTTTAAAAAAAAAAAAAGAAAAAGAAACCTTCAACATAGAAGAAGTCCAAACTCTAAAATAATATGTCCCAGACAGTGAGAGCAAGAAGTAGCCTTTGGTTTCCCTGTACTATTCCAACTTCCTGCTTAACCGTCTTATCAGAAGTTTATCTTAATAAACAGAGAGGGGCAGCATGATACTCTGTTCTGTTCAATTCTCTATGAGGGCAGTTCTACTTTTATTTATTTTTTTCATGGGAAAGAAGAAAATGTCAGCCAGCCAAAATACAAAAGCCAAGATGATATCTTACTACTGGCCCAATGAAGTAATATTTTAGGAAAATTATATTTAGCCATTTATGTAGTTCGTACTGGAAATCAAATCCCTAGACTGTCACAAAAGCTATTTCATATACATGCCTAATGCTGCAAACCCTCTTTTGATCAAATCATTCTATTTTAACCTCTGTTGATTTAGTGATATCATTAAAATTAATCATTAAGATTGTCTGTTCCAACTCAGACCTTAAAAGTCCACACCAAGCCTCCCTGTTCTCTCAGAAGTAACTCTCAGATTATAGTGTTTCCATGGCACTTAATTAGTCCAAGCCAAATGAAGACACAATTCAAAGGTATACACACTTTTGTGAGTACCAAAAATGTGAACTTAGCCAATTTTTTTTTTTTTTTCCATTCTGCACCAAGTGGCTAATGCTGTGGTGATTTCTCTACTCTGCATTATATTATAAGCCAGCCTCTCTAATTCTGGAAACATTGCACAAAGCTCCAAAGGGAATTCCCCCAAGACTTTACCTAGGATTGGGAGAACTCAGTGTCCCCTCAAATAAAAGTAGCAGCTGGGGAGTCTTTTCCCTCTCCTATTATTGAAGAAGGATGCACTGTTGAACTCGGCAGTTTAATAGGAAAATCAAACTATATTAACCTATTTTAAATAAACTTATTGGAGCTTTTGAGATTCTACCCATAATGTTCTTTTCCACCAAGAAATGGCCAACACTGTAGATTTTTTGATTTTCCATTCTGAGACTACAAATTCTAAATCCAGTGGGCAATGTTTTTCATTCGTAAATTATAGACCAGTCTTCCATATGCATACAATAAAACTCCAAACTGGATATTCTGCTTTCCATGTTGTTAAATTAATAGGAAATTTTCAAAATGTGCTCCTAGAATTTCTTTTTATTTTTATATCACTGTATGCTTACAAATTCCTTGCATTATTTTAAGAATGTATCTCTTCTCTAAGTATAGACATGCATAATTTAATTTTAAAGATGCCAATTTTCTACCAGAAAATCCTTTATTTATTTATTTATCTAGCAAAGGAGAAGCAATAGTGAAGACCTGGAGGAAGAAAATATTGCAAGTAAAATGTTATTGTAGTTTTCTATGTTATAAGAATAAATTACTTTGGTTTTCATGAAGAAATCTATTAATAATCAATAATAATTCAAGGTAGATTGTTAGATTTTCATTCACCCTGAATTCCCAGTTAGACTTTATTCTTCTTGGAGACATGGCTCTTGTAATTTTTATATCTCTTTTAATGCCTAGTTCTGTGGTTTGTACATAGTAGGTACCCAATACATTTCTGAGGGAATAAAAGTTTGAAATACCATGTTAGAACACAGTTATTAAGCTCTTTAACATTTATAGCATGGCCATTTTAGTCCTTTAAAAAGAGAAGTGTAAAAATAATCTTAAAAATGTATTTAGAAATTGATTCAAAAGAAAATAAAAATAATTATAAATGAAATAAGTGATTGTTTAATAAGTGAATAAATAATTTGATACTCATTTGTCAAGCACTTCACGTTACTCTGGGGCAGAGGAAGGAAATGAAAATACATAATAACAAGGATAAGAAGTTATTCCTCAACTATTGTAAGATGGAAAAGTCCATTAAGAGAAACAGGGAAACTTGCCTGGAAGAAGTACTAGAGAAAACTATTAAGATATAGATGAAGGGGTGGGGCAAGGAAGAACTATTGGCTCTTAGTTTTCTCAAGGGAAGCCAGAAAACTGATTCCAGCAAAATAGAAAGTTCCCAAGAGAAAAAACATTAATGCTAAAGGAACACCACGTCACTTCAGAGTGAGCAATAGGAAATTAAACCAACATTCAATGGGCTCCATCCAGAGTGCAATGTAAGACAGGAAACTCATATGAAATCTAACAGGCAACACTGACAAAGAAAGAATTGAGGAATGAGATACCAGAGGAACTCTCCTTTTGTCCAGGATGTTATAAATTTTTACTAAGAGGAATATATGCAAAAAAAAATTTTTTTTTAATATCTGTCCATGATTTTACCTGACTCAGAAATGCTACTCATGTTTAAGAACTAGGGTGACAGATACCTTGTACCAAGTAATGTAATCATGCCACCTCCAAAGACATGGATTTAATTTTTTGAGTTGTCTTATACAGACTACTATCTATTTTATTCAGTATAATGTTTCCCAATATTCTACAAAATGCTGACAAATGTCAATTTATTTTCTTTCTTTCCACCATATTATGGGTTTTTACTTTATTCACTATCTGTTATCTGCAGATAACCTTGTAGATAATATAATTAAAGGCCTAAGCATCTAGACGTTATTCCCCAAATAAACTTAATCTCAAAAGAAACAACTTGTGACTGCAAATTTTTTTCTAGGATGTGGAAAATGGAACAGAAAAGAGATTATGTAAGAAAGGTAATTGATATTTTAATGATTGCAATTTTATGAAATTGAAGATTTTGAATGCTCATGATTAGGAGGAAAGTAATAAACCTGAAGAATGGATATGAATATTTTGTGTCCATGGGCTAAAGGAATATAGACTATTCTTTGTCATGTTTGGATTCCTACCATGCTTTCATGAAGACCTAGTGGGTCAGGAGGCTGAGGACATTACACTGTATTGTCCAAGCTCTACAACTCACGTGCAGCTAGCTGTGACAAATCCCTTAACTTCACAGTGCATCAGTTTCTATGATTGGAAAAAAGGGAGAAATCTGAGGTCTCAATGCTTGTCTTATTAGACTCATGTGAAAATAAAATGGCATTGGATATCAGGGCACTTTATAAACTCTATATAATTATCAATTAAAGGATTGTTACTATAATTGTTTTATTTATATGAAAATGTTGTCTTTCCCTAGCTTATCCTAAGGAGAGGACATATTTTTACACTTTGGCCCTATTTGTACCATACCTATTTTCATCATTAGCAAATGCAATAAAAAATTTAGCATAGGAACAAACATAAAATATAGGTGAAAGTGAGAGAAAACATTTGACACGAATAGCCGCTTCCTCCTTGAAATGGTCTACTTCTTTGGCATTCATGACTCACTCTCTCCGGGCTCACCTTCTACTCTGGATTTTTTTTCAGGATCCTCCACCGGGGTCGTTTTCTCCCCCTGCTGAGTAAATGCTGGGTTTCTCCCAGGGTTTTGTCTTCAGCCCATTAACCCTTTAACATGCCCCCTAGGTACTCTTCCAACCGTTCTCAAAGCTTTAATCCTCCCTCCCTCCCTAGGCTGGTAACTCCCTGACATCTCTAACCACAAGTTCCACTCAGAACTCCAGACTGGTATATCCAGTTGTCCTGGAGGCATCTTAAATTCAGCGTGGTCAACTCTGAAGACATTCTGTGTTCACATTCTTTCTCTGGCCTGCACTATCTTAGACTTCTCTCACATCCCCAACCCAGTCAGTCCCCAAGCCTCATCAATTGTATTTCTTAAATATTTCTCATATCAGGTGCTTCTCACCATTGCTTGTCTTCTCTCTCTATTTTAATTATCACACTCAACTCCTCTCATCCAGGCTTGCTTATGGTAGACCCATTCTGCCAAATGCAGCCAGTGATTTAGCTTGTGTTCAAATCAAACCATGTTAATTCGATGGTTAAAATCCTTCAGTGACTGTCATACATGACTGTCTGAAGACCAAGGAACTTAACATGACACACAGAATACTCCATGTGGCCCCCACCAATTGTGTCAAACTCATGTCCTCTTACTCCCTACCTCATGCTTTGCAGTCTCTAAGTACAAACCAGTCTTTAAGTTCTCACATTCGGGTTCTGGGCCCTTGCCTGGGCAGGCTCCACTTTCTCAGCACACCCTTTCTACCTTCTATTTACCTGCCTAACTCATGTTCATCATTTTAAAGACTTCATCTCCAGAAATGTGCGACAAATTCCCAAAATCCCAACAGTGGGCATTTTGCTGTGTTTCCACAGCCTCACAGCCATAAATCTATTTTCTTAATATCTATTTATGTATATTTACCAGTAAACTCTAGGATTTCCAAGACCAGAGAAAATGTCTGATACCTTTGTCCTTGGCTCATATTAGTTGTTCAATTAAAATGGGACTAAATTTTGAACAAATTAGTAATGGTTCTACCAGTAATCATTTTCTTCCAGCACTGTTATACATTACTAATGTAAGGGACAGGAATGGATGCACGGCATCAAAATTATAGAGGTTTTCTTTTTAATACTCTGGACTGCTACAAAGGATAGGTAGAAAAAATAATAACTGTAAAGGACATATGCAAAAAAAAATCTTGTGTAAAAACATCTTTATATAAAGAAAAATCTACAGTCAATAATTTTACACCTAAATTATCAGTCACATCAATTATGGACAATTTTTAAAAGACATTTTATCCATATCACGTTAATGCAGAGATTTTTTTTTTTAAACCATGACTCCTTGTACCTTCTAAGGAAAGGCACCAGATCTGAGATTCTGTAGAGTGCTGTCCACCTGAAGGTATATTTGGAGAAAGCAATTTATCAGCACAAGACAAGGTCATTCCTTTCTTATCTTCCCTTCTCAACCTGACACATAGTATTTTTAAATTAAACAGAAGAATATGCTGCTTCCCAGGGATTTAAGCAACCATCTGGCATATTACTCACATGACCACTGCTGCCCATTACTTAGGAAATCAAGCACAATTTTATTCACAGAAACCAGACATGAAGACAACTTCTTAAAACTCAGGCTTTTAAAAGCAGAGTCTTTCTCTTCTGGTAACTACTGATTGCCTTTCTGTGAACTTCATTCACTGGGTGGATGTTTATCTGCTCTGGTGTAGAGAGTAAATACTAGAGTCTGAAACTGGGCAGACTTGTGTCTCAACCCTGCCTCTGTTGCCTTCTATTTCTAGCTTTATGATCTCCAAAAGTTACCCGATGCTTCCAACCCTTTCTCCTCATCTATAACATGGGAATAACAATAAGAGCCAGAACTTAAAATGGGCCAGGCGTACTCTGATGGCTTTGTGAATATTATCTTATATAATTAAAATTCTCCCAATGATCCTAAGAAACAGATATTATTATTTCCAGTTTATAGTTGAGGAAACAGAGAGGTCCCAGTGGCACATTTAAATGGTCTGTCTCTAGAGTTTGAGGCTGTAGTTCTATGTTCTTCCCTTTTGCTATACTCATTTCACAATGTTTGCATAAGGATCAAATATAGTTGACCCTTGAACAACATGGGGGTGTTAGGGGGACCCACCCTCTGCCCAGTCAAAAATCCGCATATAACTTCGTAGTCAGCCATCCCTATCTGCTGTTGCACATCTGCAATTCAACCATCTGCGGATCTGGATCATGTAATACTAAAGTACATATTTATTGAAAAATATCCACATATAAGTGGACCCATGCAGTTCAAACCCATGTTGTTTAAGGGTCAGTTCTACTTTAATAGGGGTAAAATATTTGTGATGGACAGGTACTCAACAAATGATTCCCTCTAGCTTTTTCAGACATGCCTCTCTATCTTGTATGCCAGCCCCTCACCCAAACATCTAGGCACGCCCTTACACCACAGGAGCTAAACACCACCAAGTGAATAAAGATGACCAGTGAAGACTAAAGGGGAGCCCAGAACCACAGAGTCAAATTGGGCTTTTATAAAGCCTGCAAATCTAGTTTCTATTAATTTGATTCTGTTTTATTTCTTTAGCATATATCAGTAGGCTCTAACCTAGAGGAAGGATCAGGGAAGCCTTCCCTAGGAAAGGATGTTTAAATGAGACATGAAATATAAGAATGAGATAGCCATGTGCAAAAGAAAAACTGTCTGAGAGGACAGCTTTTGTAGTTATTTATTCTGTTTTTGGCTTCCTGACTAGTTCGTAAACTTCAAGAGGGTACACACCATGTCTATTTACCCTTTGACATGGCCCTTAAAAATCAGCATGGTGCCTGGCACAGTCAGTGCTCAATAAATATTGAAGAAATGAATGAATGGACGAATGAACGAATATATGTGCAAAATGTTTAAGAGACTGTGGGCCGTTAAAGGAACTGAGAGAGGAACAGTGGCTGAAGACTGGAGAGAGGTGGTAAGCTGAGGAGTTTGACAGAGAGTCAAATGATGGAGCCAAATGATGGAGGGTCTCATAAGTGATGATATGAATTTTGAACTTTATTATGAATGCAATAGAGGAGGGTTTTGACAGAAGAGAGACATAATCAGATTTAATATTATTTGTGAAATTGATGATGTGCCCTAACCCGCAAATAGAGCAGAGATAAGATGTCACCATCAAGAAGGACCTTGGTTCCTCAGAATCAATCCTACCACATTTCAGTGGGTTCTACAAGCAGAAGCTAGAAGCGTGGAGCTCGGGTGGGGGAAATAGTGTATGGCCAGGAAAGAAGCAGAAGGTTCTGACCATGTATTTAGTGGAATCAGGGAGTGTTTGGCAGCTAAGATCAAGTTCACTAAACACACACTATCTTTGGAACAATAGTGCCCACGTGCTAGGTTCTCCCATGTTTAATATTTCAAAATGAATTTTTAAAACATAAATTGTTCAGTTCTTTCTCTCTGTATTACTTAATTTCTACGTAGTAATAAATCCTAGGATATGTTATGCTAGCTATCCAATGCCAAAGTTTTATTGTTTTTCTTATAACTCTTGAGACCATAAAGCTCCTTAGAAACAATCACTAAACTGTCCCTTTTGTGAGGTTGCTAACCTTTAGTAACACTGAACACCTCTGACTGCACAAAGTTTTCATGGGGCATTCAGATTAGGCACTATTAATCACGAAATCACAGTGTGTTAAACCATGAAAAGTTCAGTTCGGGATAGACTATACCTACATTATTTATTTAGCAGAGTAATAAAAAGTAAATGTTTCTTAAAAATGAACAAAAACAAAAGGGTGATTAAAATCTCTTTGACATGCACTCGAAAGGCAAAAAAAAATTTTTTTATAAAAGGAATGTACGTTTTAAAAAGTATCTAAGCCAATTCACAGCCTTTCTCTTCACTATAGATAGCTATATTGTGTCAGCCCAGCCTTTCTTTGCCATTTATGTTTAAACAAATTTTAGACACCGTAAACAGGCCTTTGCTATATGAAATAAACCATGAGATATTAATGCAAAAGCTATTGTGCTGAGAGCTCAGAAACCCTACACTTCCACTCTCAATGTCAGTGTGTTAAAAGAGATTTTAGTAATGGCAAAGCCAGTCAACAGGGAATAATTAAACTCAAGTTGTCTGAGATTTGCTGTGATGTGTGGAATGATAGTTTCCAACCCAGCTGCTGCAGAATGTTTGCCTAAGAAGAAAGAGTGTGGTTGACCAGAGGCTACAGTTCAGATGAAATGCAATGAAAAAGCTCGTTGACCTCTGAAACAATAGGCGGGGCCTACTTGAATAATAAAATCGACACAAAGTCAACAGTTAAATCAGGCTGTACCAATAGGGCCATCTCTATAGCATGCCACTGAAAGGTTTTAAAAGGAGAGAATTGCTTCATAGGAAACTGAAAAATATCTATGCTGGGCACCTTTTACCAGCTATTAAAGGTGTAGGCTGGCAACTGTGATCAGCAAAACCCTTCAGAAGGAGCTCAGTTCCCGTTTCCTGAAAAAGTTCTTCAAATTCAACTTGTTAAGAGGACATATTCTATTTCCTTCAGTCCTGTGGTTGGTCTCTCTTTTGAAGCTGTCAGCCAAGCAGGCATGAGCTCTCACTGGCAGCGTGGTGACTCCCAAGCACCTCCCCGCCCCCGCCAATGCCACCTCTGTCCTAGGCCTGCAGCCCAGCCTAAGCTCAGCAGCCTGAGTGGTTCCCTATGAAACTGAGTTGTTGGGAATGTAGTCAACGTCGATCGCAGATGAAGAAGAAAGACACTTTACGAGCCAGTGTGTTGTTTTACTTTAGGAATTCCTTTTTAATTTTACTACTTTTTCCATTGTCTGGCATTTACAATATGGTCACAAAATAAAAAGGCAATTATTTACCTCTCTTTCCTATCAACAGTACTCTAAACCTCAGGTCTAATAGAATTTCCATTTAGAAAATATTTGTTTCGCCATTTACAAGGTCTTATAGAGTGAAGGCATGCCAAGGTAGCGCTAAGGTTCAATTTATTGTGGCCAGACTTAGTTGGCACTAAATCAAAAGGTTTTACTATCTAATTTTAATGTCAATATTAATATTTGTACACAGACACACAAACAGATATATACACACACACACACTATATGTGGTGCGCAAGTGTCTTTAGGTGCGTACGGTTATTTTGATGCACAAGGTCCTTGTATACTGACTGGCTAATAAAAATCACGAAGATCAATCTATAAAATGCCTGATGAGAAATGGTTTCCTGCTACTTATCACGTGTCCTATTAAAATAGACTTTCCCTTGATCACATTCTCACACATGCCAAACCTGAACTTTTTAAGATCATGGGTATTTGAGTCGCATGGGACAAGAGATGAGTGAATTTTATTTTTTCTTAGTAAGAATTAGAGTCTCTTCACTTCTTTTTCTTCTCATCCGCCTTGACCAACAAACAGACTTGCACTTTTTAACTGCATATCTGAAGAAGGGAAGGCGTTTTCTGAGATTCTCTGCGTCAAAAGTCCTAAATCTGAGAGATTTCAAAAATGTGATTCAGGGCTTCCCTGGTGGCGCAGTGGTTGAGAATCTGCCTGCCAATGCAGGGGACACGGGTTCGAGCCCTGGTCTGGGAAGATCCCACCCACATGCCGCGGAGCAACTGGACCCCTGAGCCACAACTACTGAGCCTGCGCGTCTGGAGCCTGTGCTCCGCAACAAGAGAGGCCGCGATAGTGGGAGGCCCGCACACCGCGATGAAGAGTGGCCCCCACTTGCCGCAACTAGAGAAAGCCCTCGCACAGAAACGAAGACCCAACACAGCCATAAATTAATTAATTAATTAATTTAAAAAATAAAAGAAAATAAAATAAAATTAAAAAAAAATGTGATTCAATGCATATTTATGAAGCCGTTCCCATGTTGTCGGCACTTCTAAGTAGATTTCACATCACAAAAAACGCAAGCAACTTGAAATTATTTAGGAAGTTGAGTTAATAATAGTAATAGTAAAATAACAGCTGCTGAGATTGATGAGCCTTTACTATGTGCTGGGCATTGTACTTATCTTTACATAAAACTGCTCATGTAATCCTCACAACTAACCTGTGAGGTACATGCTATGATTATTGTCATTTTATATTCAAAGCAATGAAAAACAGAGATAGCAAATAACTTGCACAAAGTCACACAGGCTAATGAGCCGGTTTGGCTTTAGATCTGAATCCTTAGCAACTGGACATCATCGTCTTCCTGTAGACCTACCTAGGCCTATGCTATCCAATACAGTGGCTGCTAGCCACAGGTGGCTATTTAAATTTAAACATAAATTAATTAAATTAAAAATGTTAAACCCAGTTCCTCAGTCACTCTAGCCATATAGTTCAATAGCTACATGTGGCCAGTGCCAAAAGTACTGAATGATGCAGATATAGAGCATTTCTCTCTTGGCGGAAGATCCCATTAGTCAGTGCTGACTAAAAACTCAGCAGTGGTGTCAGGGGAAAAGGTCATCTCTTAACTACACACACATTAGGTTAGTGAAACTGGGAAAAAGAAATATACACACAAAACTTCTACTAAAAATAATTCCAGATTTTAATTATGCCTCCAAGCTTAAGTGATACCATTTACTTGCTCTTCCCTAGGATATAACTTTGTAAGGTGAGGATCTGAAAAGTACCACAGACATATGTGTCACAGAAACAGTCTTGATGACAGTGGTACCCAGAGGTCCTGGACAGGATGCTTTCACTGAAGCTACATCTGCACCTATCAGGAAAGAAGCCAACTGAGATGAAGCAACCCGGAATACTGGGGAAAGGTTTATGGAGTCACATGATTTTGGAGTCAGGTGATCTGGGTTTAAACTTTAGTCCCAACTCCCTGTTTATGTGACCTTGAGCAAAGTCTCAGTTTTCCCATCTGTGCAATGGGACTGATAATGTCTCCTCAGCAGGATCTTATAAGAATTAAATGAGATAAATGTAGAGCTCCTGCTCAGAGGAGCCTCTTAGAAAATGACTTATATGTATTTGGAGATGAGAAATGAAGATCAAAACTAAACAACAAAATAAAGAAGGGTAGGAAGAGGGATCACTTAGGCAGGTGCTAGAGCTGCTTGAACTGAGTCTAAACATTTACAGAGCTGATATGCTTGCGATTAATTACCACAGAAGGTCACTAGCTGAAAGGCATTTGGCAGAGTGTAATATAAAATAGAGCTGCCAAGGCTAACAGCTATTATTAAATGTCTGCGTACTTTAACAACCATGCTTAGCACTTTTAGTCTCACTTGATTCGAAGGACCATCAACACTCCTGTTCCCTGTGACTGTTATTTCATAAAGATAAGCAGATTCTTGGGCCTCACCCCCAAAGGTTCTAAATCAGTAGACCTGAGTTTGAGTCCAGAAATCTGCATTTTAAAACAGTATCCTTATTTTTGATGCATGGGGTCCATGGACCACACTTTGAAAAGTTTAAGAGATTCAACTTGTTTAAAGCAGTGAAGCAAGCTGTGAGTCTACATCTGCCAGGATGCTATCAAACAACATCAGCTATGTTGGAAAGTGTAGGAAAATTGCCCTTAATTTGGGTGGCACAGAGGTTAAGCCCACGTGCCAAAGCTTATACACTTTTCTTAAAAGAGAGTCATTTATTGCCAATTTACTTTGATTTAGGAAATGAATCCAACAAGATTGGCTCTCTGGTTTCCTGGACTAATGATTTTAGAAAACTTTTCATCCTTTGTGGTAACAATATAGAAGCCACGGAGCTCAAGGATGTGAGCTCCAGATATCTAGAGAGCTCGTTTCTCTGGAACACTAACTTCCCTGATTTGCATTTATAAAGGAAATATTACCCAAACACCTGTGAGTATTCCAATATTTGATCCAAAAAATATTTGGCTAAACGGAGCTTGTTGAGATTGAGCAGTGAGTGGAATAGAGGTCAGATCTGGAGTCAGATAGACTTGAGTTCTTACCCTGGGTCCACAACTTCCCGGCTAAGAGGCTTTGTTTGAGCTAATTAATGTCTCTGAGCCTCACTCCCCTCATTTCTAAAGTGAAGGTAACAGAATGGCCATCATCAAAAAGTCTAAAAATAATAAATGCTGGGGGGAGCGGGGGAGAAAAAGGAACCCCCCTACACTGTTGGTGGGAATATAAATTGGTACAAGCACTATGGAGAACAGTATGGAGGTTCCTTAAAAAACTAAAAATAGAGCTACCATGTGATCCTGTAATCCCATTCCTGGACATATAACCAGAGGAAACCATAATTCGAAAAGATACATGCACCCCAATGTTTACTGCAGCACTATTTACAATAGCCAAGACATAGAAGTAACCTAAGTGTCCATCGACAGATGAATGGGTAAAGAAGATGTGGTATACATGTAAAATGGAATACTACTCAGCCATAAAAAAGAATGAAATAATGCCATTTGCAGCAACATGGATGGACATTATCCATGGACTAGAGATTATCATACTAAGTGAAGTAAGCCAGACGGAGAAAGGCAAATATCATATGATATCGCTTATATGTGAAATCTAAAAAATGATACAAATGAACTTATATACAAAACAGAAACAGACCCACAGACGTAGAAAACAAACTTATGGTTACCAAGGGGAAAACAGGGGGGAGGGATAAATTAGGAGTTTGGGATTAACATATACACACTACTATATATAAAATAGATAATCAACAAATACCTACTATATAGCACATGGAACTATATACTCAATATTTTGTAATAACCTATAAGGGAAAAGAATCTGAAAAAATATATGTATGTATAACAGAATCACTTTGCTGCACACCTGAAATGAACACATTCTAAATCAACTATACTTCAATAAAAATAAATAAATAATTTTTTTAAAAAATAGAAAAAAATACAGTGACGGTAACAATAGTACTTATCTCACTCTCTCTCATGAGGTAATGTGAGTGATGTGTACAGCACAGTGTTTGACACGTAGTAACAAAGGCACATTGTTGCTGTTTGCTACTGCCACTCCAGAGATGTGATGGGCATGGAGAGGGCTGATAGAACCAAATAGTTTATCTATGGAGTGAATACACAGTGCGAGGGAATGGACAGAAGCACTCATTGCCGTAGTTGGGATTGCCAAAGAAAATGATATACTTTGGTCTTCCACCTTTATCCTCTGAGATTTATCCTCTCATGCCATCCATTCAGCAATGAATCTGTAGTAGATTTTAATCTAACTCATACCGTATTATTCTGAGAATCTCTGTGAGACCCCATCACTCTGACTCCAGACTTTCCCCCTTTTTACCTGTTCTGCACTTGTTTTTAAGATCAATCATCTTAAACACCTAAAATACCATTCTTGATATTTCACTCTTTTGCCCACAAATGTCCTCTGGCTTTGCCATTGTAGCAAGAGCAGCAGAGCAGCCAGAGTTCACACGAACTGAGCAGCACTTCCTGTATCACAGATGCTGGGCTATCAGCTGGGGTGCAAATAGAAGCAAGGCTCACTCTCTGCCATGGGGAAAGTAATCTGGAGGGGGAGGCAACTGACGTGTTAGGGATTGTAGAAGAGATTTATGAAGAACGCCTTTCTGTGGGTTCCTCTCTCAGGGAGAGCTGTGAGAGCAAGATTGGAGTTGAATCATCAGGAATTTGCCACGTAGAGATGGTGCAGAAAATGGAGAGCAAACACGGGAGACTTCCAAGGGGGAAGATCAGCATAAACAAAGACATGCAGTGGTGGTGGAGCACAGGGCTGTCAGGAGAACTCCGAGTGGATGAAGATTAGGGTGGGGGCCAGAGCGAGGGGAGAGCGTTTGGAACGAAATTGCCAAGGGCCGTGTCTATCAGGCTACAGAGTCTGGCTTCCTAATTTTTGAAAGTTTTTAGCCACAGAACACTTTTTGTTCCCAAGCAAAATCTTATAGAAGTCCCTTAAGCAAATAAAAGACTATCTTGGTTTTGATGTTTGATGTTTAGAAAGGATGGTCTTGAATGGAAGGGAGACCAGTGTGATTTGAGGGATCAGGCAGAATCAGGAACTACCTCTGGGGTGTAGAATACTAAATGTAGCAAATCACTGAACACGGGTGAAGAGAAAATGAAACGCAAGAAGCCAAGGCAGACTTCCAAGTTCTAGCTTGAAAAACAAGACAGATGGTGAAACCACTGACTGCAATGGGAATAAGGGGAGGGAGGATGGATTTCACTTCATCAAAAGTGGAGCAAGACACTCAGGTAGAGATCTTCAGCAAGAGGTTGAAATTGTAGGTGTGGAGCCTAAGATAAAAGTTTAGGAGTCCTTGATGGATAAATAGATGGCATCTTTAGGTGAATATCATCCAGGGAAATCAAAGACTACAGGATGAAAGGAGGGCTGAGGTCCGGACTCTGGGGACCATTTGAGGTCTGTGAAGGAGAAGATAAGGAGAACTCAGAGAAGGAGACAGAATTAGAAGGGAACCCAGAAGTAAGCGGTGGTCCAGAAGCCAGAGGTGGAATAGGTCCCAAGAAAGAGAGAATTGCCCTGAGAAAGAATATTATAGTGGACCAAGGACTGACAAACACCATGGATTTGGCTGTTGGGACCACTACTGACGTTTTCAAGTATTACAGGCAAAATAGGGGCTGCCATAAGATGAAGACAGAATGGAAATGAAGACAGAATGGTAAAGACTATTTGTTCGTGGAGAAAAGGAATGCAAGAAGATAATAAGCTATAGATATGCTACTTATCTTTCAAAATCTTTCTTAAAGCCTTCTTTGTTTACCATAGTCCACCATGACCACTTTCTCCTCTGAACCCCAAGGGAAGTTCATAAACTGTGTCCTTTGTTTGGGGACTTATCATTCTATCACTCACTACTCTAGATTATTCTATTATAATTAAAGAGCAGTATCTTGTAAACTTCATAGCTCCTAATGGTATCTTACAAGCATCTAATGCCTGTTGAATTCACTTTATCTTTCAAGGGAATTCAACTCAGTCTCTTCCCTCACTACTCTCTCTGCCCTCCAATACTCACACGGAACTTTTATTAGTTCATGGACTCCACCATGCTTTCTCTTGCCCCTGGGCTGATACCTGAACATTCTTTTCCACTACTATCTAACTCCCCTTCGTTGGAACAAAGTCAATCATCCTTCGAGTGTTGGTTTAGATATACTCTCTCTAGGAAACCTTCTCTGACTCTCTCTAGACTTGGTTGCATGTCCCTTCCAACCATTGCCCATACCTAATATCTTATACCTTTGCCATGACAGCATGGTACCAGCTCAGTTGGCTGTATTGCTCCAGAGGGGCCAGACCTCCTGAGGTCAGGGAAGGAGTGTGGCTTAGTTATGGATTATCTCTAATAACTAGCCTAGATGCATAGTAACTGGCTCAGATTATGGGCTCAAATATTTGAGGAAAGAGGAGAAAAGAAGAATGAAGGGAGAGAGGAATGAATAAAGGAAGAGGAAAAGAGGAAAGAAGAAAGGAAGGAAGGAAGAAGAAAGAGTGAATTTAATTTGCTTGTAGTTTCAGCACTGTCGTTAACTAGAGGGTTACCTTGGTCTTACATTTTGGTTTGTTAATCTATAAAGCCATGATATCATATTAAATTTCTTCTAGGATCCTTTCCATCTTACAATGAGATTCAAAAAGAAATCCAGCATTTATGCATGATTCATATTTCTGGATAAAATAACTCCATAACTATATTCTGTGGCTCCCCAAAACTTTTAAGCCTTAATAAAACAATTATCTACTGAACTTTTCTCCTTAAAAGATGACTATGCTAGAAGTCTGGATGAGTTTACACTTACACCTAAGTGACCTTGACCAAATGACATAGCTTTCCTCCAATTCAGTTCCTCTACCTAGAAAAAAAAATGGCGACAGAGGATTAAATGATAGGGTAAGCAGCAAAAATGACTTATGAGCTGCCGTTGGCTTTACATAAGTTAGTCATCAGATATTATTTGTAGATGGCCAGCTTTTAGGTTGGAGTTTCATTTACAGAATAGCTACCTTGATTTAAGAAAAGTCACTACTTGATACATTAGTCACGGCTAGTGTAGTTACAATCAATATTCAGTGTATAGTTATGTAAACAATTTAATAAAAACTTAGAGATTTAAACTTATTCCCAAGCAATAGGAAGGTAATTTATTTACTGTTAGCTACTGAAAGTCTGAGTGTACATGCATTTCATGGGAACCCAGCACACCTCGTGATGCTTGTCATAGTCTTCAACAGGGACTTCTGCCTGGAAAATTGCAGTAGAGGTTTCCAATTCAAGTGGGTGCCTTCTCACCCTTCCAAGAAGTTACAGATTTTCAGTCTCTTCCTGGCTATGATCAACCTCTCGCCTTACTGACAGAGTTTCAATTTAGCCAAACCTCACTGAAACAAATGACTGCTACACCATACTGTTTCTCATGCTCTACCAAGGAGTTAAGTTTCACTTAGCAGAACATTCATCAATGAGTAAGAAAATGTACACAAATACAAATAAAAATGGAAAAGCCGACACCTTACAGTTTTTTGCTTTATGTAAGCTAAATTTTCTTCCACTGGAAACAGAACTACTTGTGCAGGTGGTTGCTAAATGCTACCAGCTGCTCTGTGGCAATATAGGTTTGGAAACAGAACCCTGAAAAGAAGGATGGAGAGAGGAAAAATAAAGAAATGGGTGTGGAATAAGACTCTATATTGAACTAATTCCCTGGGTAATACAGCAGAGGGGGAGAGCAACTTCAGTCGTAAACAGTAAGCAGAATTTCCATTCAGCTGGCCTGCAATAAATTTATTTTTCCAAGAAAATGAAATGGAACAAGAGAACAGACATACCTGCTTTATGTTAAAGAAAAGCATGTATGAACCTAATACAGGAGGAAGTTGTTTAAGACTGTACATCCTTGAGAAAATATTACCTCCATAATAGTGCCAGGGTCTCTGTTAACTTGGGTTATCAGCTCCATAAATTAGACGCACACTGGGGCAGTCTAACCTGTACAGCCATCTGCAGTGCTCACAGAATGTGTACTTCACTCCATCATTTGCTTCCTTTTGTCCTCCTTCCTACTTGCTAAGTTATTTTTTTAAAGGCCTTTGCACAAATACTGTTTTAACTCTCTTATTATTCATATTGTACCCATTGGAAAAATGCTGAGAAAATAACGGATCCATGTAAATTCTAGTAATAAAATTAGCAATACCAAAATAGGAATTGGAGGAGAGTCACATATGCAGTTTTAAGGAACGTGATTCTCTTTTGATACCAGAAAACCTCTTTCCTTTAAGCAAGTTCTTGACAGTGCCAAGAATTTAACTATCAATATACTTAACGTCAGCTTCTTTCCCACCCTGATGTGGAAAGCAAGAAACAGGACGAAATGGAGAAAGGAAAGGGGAGAGAAAAA
Source organism: Eschrichtius robustus (assembly GCF_028021215.1). Lineage (NCBI taxonomy): Eukaryota > Metazoa > Chordata > Mammalia > Artiodactyla > Eschrichtiidae > Eschrichtius > Eschrichtius robustus. The sequence continues at coordinate 49,320,637 of NC_090829.1, forward strand.
TAAAAGAAAGAAAAGGAGAGGGAATGAAGAAAATAAACAGAAGAAAGAATGAGAGAAATGAAGAGATAAATAGGAAATTGTGGACCTCAAAAGACAAGAGGTGGAGACTTAAAGAAGAAAAAGTCAACTGGCCATACACATGCTCATCTTCTGTATAGCTTTTTACCTTGCTGAGTAATTTGGGAGTAACTGGACAGCTTTATCCTGATATGGAAAAATCACCGCCATGTATAACCAAGATGCTGACGCCAGTACAGGAGTATTTCTGACACCTGTGGAGGGAATATGGATGCCTGCTCTTATGGATAGAGGTTTACGGTACCATTGTTGCTGAGTCTGCCGCTGCATAGCTCTGCTTTGTGCAAACATTGTGAACTCAGAGTCGTACCCGAAAGGAGCCACCAATCCCACTTACCAGCTTCAAATTCTAATTCTCAATGGCACATAATATCCCCACATGTGGGTTTTTAGGTCATCAACAAGGCTGAATGAAACCATTCTCTTATTAAGCATGGAATTTAAGAACCAAACTGCTGCAAGTGGAAACATCAGTCACAGATTCTCAGAACATTATGTTGCAAAGGCTGTGATGAAGTTGAGGCACTGCCCATATTTCCTAAAGTAATGACACTTCATCTTAAAGGCCCACTCAGTTGTGTCACATTTGTATTTGCATCCTGTAATGTGAATGTATTAGCTCCAAATTGTTTGGTAATAAATCATCATCAAAGAAATATGTTTATTTTTATTTTTAGTATTCATGACTTGCATGATCCTAGAACAACATATATTTAGTACTGCAGAGCCATGAATCCATAACTTTGAGAGAAATGGCTTTATAGATATCATTAAGGCCTATGTTGCTTTAACAGTTAATCACATTTTCACTAATAATGTGACATAAGTCCTTTATCTAAAGAGTGACAAATGAATGACCTTTTTGCTTGCGCTGAAAAGTCCTCTATTTGACATTTACCAAGGGCAGAGGGAAATCCAGTATAATCGCTGAAAGCTTTGCCTACAGCGCTATCAATACTTTCATTCAGCCAACAGACTTAACCTCCAGTTAGGGCTCCTTGAGTCCCCAAACTGCAGAAGGGAAAAATCCTTCGGGACTGTGCTGTAACTTTGAACTTGGGGTCACGTGGTGATGTCTCAGTGAACCCTGAATCTTCTGGAGAATACCTCAGATAGCTGGCCCAACAAAGACAAATATTATGGCAACGAAAAATAAATCTGCCATTTTTAACCTTTTCAGGGAAAGTAATTCACTTATTGGCTTTAGTTAAAACGTCTTACCTTTCTTCCCCTTTTTGTTGTATCTGTGAGTAATTTCTCCAGTCACATTGTTTATAGGAAGTGAAGTTATTCGTAATCACGCCTTAAGAGTATGTACACAAACTGGACATCCTAAAAGACCACTATGTATTAAATTCCTGATTGTTTGACATAAATTCTCTCTCTCTCTTTCACTCCGACAGGAATCTTCTCATTTATTTACGAATAGGTTAAGACCTTCGCCTTGTTTCTAACTATGTTCCTAAGTGCTAACATATATTAAGTAAATTTAGAGCCTCTTCTGCATAGGAAACAAATTAAATTGGTTAAACATGGAGAAAGACTAAATGTAATCCATCTCTTGTCATGTTTATGATATCTGAACTCATCTTATATGAATGTTCCAATTTGGCTGTCGTAGCAGATGGGCTGCTTATGAGAAACCATAACGACAGACACAGAATGTGATAATATAAATCATAAAGAAGATAAATAATGAAATTCTTTTAAAATAACTCTGGTTAAATATTTAGACAGTCAATTTTTAAGCTTACTCGCACACAAAAATAGCGTTCACATATCTAGGCAAGGAAAGAATGGTGCTCAACCATAATATAAATATAATCTAAATCTAAACATTCAGGATGCAAGGTATTTTAAAAATCTGGGTAAATTTTTAGAGTAGCAAACAATAAAGTAAGAGGCCTTTACCAGAGGTACTCAAAACAGGAGAGGGCGCTTATGAATATCTCTTTATAAAGATACCCCACCACCTATAATTCCAGAATTAAGTAAAGCCTCCTAAACTAGGATCTATTTCTCATGAGAGAGGAAACTCAGTATCTCTCTTGATGGACAACATGGGGTCCATGACCCTGTTGTCAATTTGTATCAATTTGTGACCTTGATAGTGCTTAGAGTTTGCAACTGTTTTCAAGTGAGTCTGGTCATCTCAAAAACCTGAACATGGGCCAGCAATTATACAGATGAGGAAAATACAGTTCAGAGAAGTGACTTGTCCAAGGTCACATGTTCATACATGCTGGAGCCAAGATTTGAGCAGAGGTTTTTGATTCCTAAACAAGTGCCAGTTCTCTTAACCATGGTACCTCAGCAAATTTAGAAAGAAGAGCCAGTGATAAAGGGGTATGGGGCCAAAGCCTGTACAAATGACCAGCCTGGTAGTTGGGAAGAGGGGCCTGAAGCCAATTATGTTGTGTATCAATATGAATCTACCTTACTAGGGAGCCAAATCTACTCTCAGACTTTCAGCATGTGTGAAAGTGGATGATTTTACAAATAAATCTGTGATTTGGTGCACTGTTTCAGCCTCTAAATAGGAGGGCCTGTTCCCATCTGGAGTGCTAACTCCTCACCCATCTCTACGGCAGATTCCTAGTAGGTAGCTGTGCTCCAACTGAAGTTGCATTTGAGAGAGTTCTTAAAATACTTTTCCATAAAATGGCATTTGTTCCTCTCTCCCCTCTTCCCTTGCTTTCTCTCGTTCCTTATTACTTATTGAGCTCCTATTACATGCCAGGCTATGTGACCGTGCGCAAGGCAGCCGGAGGCCTAGGCTTCGTGGAGCATCCAGTAAGCTGGCAGATACAGACACATAAGGAGGCACTCTCAGGTCGAAGGGAGCAGATAAGAAGAGCGCCTGCCTGCACCAGGGGTGGGGTGGCAGGCAAAGGGCCAGGAGGGCATATGTAAGATTTCCCAGATGAAGGCAGATTTAAGTTAAAAGCTAAAGGAAAGTGGGATTGACCGGATAAAATGGAGGAGGGCAGTGGTCTGTCTTAGAGGCTGGAGATGAGAAGATGAATAATATGTTGGGGTGCTTTTGTTTGGGGTGGTGGGAGAAAGTGGGGAGACAGTCAGTGAAAGGGGGACGAGAGGGGAAGAAGAGAGAGAAAAAAATATCCTTGTCACGTCACCAAAAAAGGAAAAATAGGAGCAAAATCATCAAAACCTGATTTGGTGGAATTTTTTACACTGTAAATACATTGGATTGCTCGGAAAAATTGGGAAAAACATGCATGTGCATTGGGGGTTGGGGTTAAAGACTAGGGTGGATAGAATAAGTCTGTAAGTGCCATTTCAGTGGCATCAAATAGCTGTCATCTTTGCTGGTTCTGTCTGGCCTTAGAGTAAAACGTTTTACCTACTAGACTGTTCAGCCACTAAGTCAACCTAAAAACGCAAAACTCTGGGCATAAATTTTGAGATCACAGCCAAGGAATCATTGTAGGCCTGGAATGAAGTCTCAATTTTTTTCACCGAGAACCCATGTTTTAATGTTTGTTTATTTTTGGTTCAAGATTTTTTTCTAGAAATATTGAATTGGAGCGACAGAGCCCATACCTCTTGGTTATAATCTTATAAAATATGTTTACTAATTCAAGGTAGTGATGCAGAATATATCAGACATGACACTATTCAGATTTAACTACCAATATTTTAAAGGAATATATTATATATATTCCCATTTATATATTTCTCTATATATTCATATATAATATATAATTTTTCCTCTCTGAGAAAATTTTCTTAGCATTTTCCAAAATTTCAAATAATTTTTCATCAAAATTTTTTTACCTATACTCCTGTGCCTTCCACGTGATGAAAATTATGACCAATTTTCTCTGTTCTATTATCCTGTAATTAACCCAGTTGAAAATGTTATAAAAAGAATGCAGACACTGTTGTAAAAGAATATGCAGAAAAGTATGCATTGACATTCCTTTTCATTTTTAAATTGTCAACTGCCAAACCGGTATCTTGCCATACTTACTTTGGATCATGTAGGATTAATCAAGAGAACTCAAACTGGTCCAGCTCGCCACATTAATGATGCTCATTGAATAACCAAATTGTCTACCCTATTTGGGAGTGCTTTCGTACTATCACAGATAGTGTGAATATCAATTTTCCAATTGCAGTGCATTTCACCAAACCTGCTGCAAAATCCACCCTGAATTACTACCACCTATACTGTTACTCTAATTTGGAAAATGACATAGGCATTCATTCAAGATATGAAAGTGATATCTTGTTTATTCATTTTTATCGTTGGAGTCTGTTGGATATTGGAGCTCAAGGATATGCAAACAGGGACAATCAATGGCTCAACAGCAACCTGGAAATTGCCCTATTCCATTCAGTCATTTTATCAGTGACTTGGATGAGGTGAGGAGGGGATGATATCCAAGTGATGGAAACCTGAGAAAGGGAGTAGGCCTGGGTAAAAGTAGAAAGACAATGAAATACAGAACCTAGATATTAGGTCAGAGCTATATGTTTAAATTAACTTTTAAAACTTAACAGACATGAATGTCCTGCACTTACATCTAAAAAATTAATTTTCTAAATACTGAATGGAGAAAGACCTGACAATCATAGTTCACATGACACAGACATTGGGATTTTTTTTCACTGCAAGTTCTATAGCTCAGACTGTGATATGATTACCCAAAAAGCTACTACAGTCCAAGAGTATTCTTAGAAATATAGTGCTCATAGCAAGGGAATAAATAGTTCTCTTTTCTGCATTTGCTGGACATCCCTGGTATTGCTGATGTCATCAAATGGGCAGAGCGAATAAACTAAGGACTGAGGAGGTCAGTTCTTTGTGCTGTGGTCTTTGGATCAACCCTCTCTGCTCTTTGGATTTTTCCTCTAAAGCTAACATAAATAAGTTTTCATATCCTAAAACATTTACAGAAGGAAGAATTATTAGTCTAAAAATGTTTAGAAACACAAAAGAGGTCTTCCATATTATTACACAAAAATATGTGAAAAAGGAAAACAAACGAAAGCAAGACTTCAATATTTTCACAGAAAAACGTCTGAAGGAAAATACTAAATAATAAATATTTAATGTAATTTGTAAAGATTACAGGGTGGAAAAGCTAAGGCCTATCCTGAATTTTTGGAATGTTAATAACTGATTTCAAAAAGATGTTACAAATCTAAACTCATTGGTATTTGTTTAGGTACCAAAAACTAAACAGCATTTGTGCTTATTTATAACTTGTATTTGAAATTGATCTAATCCAATGGTTTCATTTTATTAAATTTTTCTCCTTTTATTTTTTCACTTTGTGCTCTGAAAATACATAACAAAGTTAACAAAACTTTCCCCCCCAAATACTAATATGGTATTAGTAAATGATTACAACACTTTTACGTAAAACCAAATGTGAATTTTACTGTATGTTTACTCACATTGTGGTGAGACTATAGATTTTAAAATCCATGTACATTTCAAGATGAGTAAGCATAATCTGGGAAACAAGTAAGTTTCTGATAAATAACAAAAAGTATCTTCTCTGCTATATAAAAACCAAATCCTCAAAAATGCCTCTTTATAAACATCTCAATAAATAACAACAACAATAATATGGACATGTATGCATATATTTTTTTCTTCTGAACAACATGCCTCAGGATTGCTCTTCTGGGAAGCTGCATTTGTGTGTATATTTCATGCTGACACTATGAAGAGACTATATGCAGTTTGGGTGTTACTCCTGAAAGCACCAAAAGTCCTAGGCTTATCTGTACCAGGAATAGTCTCCTCCCAGCTTCAATCATTCAACCTCAGAATTAAATATAGCATCAGCTAACATAATATCAGACTGAACTTGCTCAAATGGCTTTTACCATTACAAACTCACATGATTACACTTAGATTCTGAGTGCAAATACTGTGCCATTTAAGAGAGCAAATAGGCAATTAGCCACGACCCCAAAAGACCATAGTACACAAAAGAGAAGGATATGGTGAGAGTGCCCAAAACTGAACCCATGTCCCATCTCAGCCACCTACAGCTATTTTTCTAGCAGGCTCTGAAAGCTCTTTCAACCTCAATTTCCACATCTATTTAACAGGAATCCTTACAGCTCCCCTGTTTGCATAAATTTTTTGTGAGCATCAAATCAGATAATGCATGGGAAATCACTTGCATAAATAAACCTTGCAAAATAAATATTGCTGTTTCAATTAATCCCTGTTCATATCTCTGCACTGTCACTGCTCCATTGTAATTAGACAAGAATCTGCATATCCTGAGTGAAAATGAGCCCTCCGTCCAGGTAGATCTGGCCAGCCGTGCCTTTCCTTGCAGGGCGAGTGGCCATCACATGTAGAATCCAAATCTGACCACTGTAGATTGTAGAATACAGCTAAAAGCAAAAACCTGAAGTATTAGCTGTGTTTGTTCTTTATTCTTAGCATTAACTGGCTTTACAGAAGCATAAGAAATGGCTTACAATTTTATAAGGAAAAAAAGGTACAAGCACAAAAAGGGTACAGCTAAGTGATAGATAGTTTTTGACTACGCCCACAATCATTTCTCATCAGGCTGTAAAATAACTTTTATTAATGCCAATTAATTCCTTGCACAGCCCTGTGTCACTTTATAACCCTCTGCTTAAAAGAAATCAATTGCATGAGTTCAGCTGAGAAATAACCATCATAATAGATGTTTTCCCTCTTGCCGTTACTTTTTTCTGATAGCCCTTAAGGTGGTCAGAGGTAAAAGCTAAAGATGCATTGTAGCCCGAGGGATGATTGAATGAAAAAAACGGGGGATGGGAGCAGAACCTACTGGAATAGACCAATTTCCCACCACTGCGAGCCGGAGCAATTGATTGATGAATCCTCGCTCTGTCAAGAGGCAGCCTTCAGATTTGATCACATAAATACTCATTCAACCCAAATTCTGCTTGACAAGCCTCAGACAGCTTTGTTCTGTCACAGATATCATTGGAAGGAAAATACTCCATTAATCATCCTTAATTAACTTTACCATAGTCTGCTGAAACCAATATGCTCTCTGGCTAAACCTTGTACTTAGTCAGGATTCTATAGTTATCAAATAGAAGAGACTATTTCAAGTTCCTTCTTTCCTATTACTACTAATTAACTATAGGGATTCAGCATGAGTAGAGCTCAGAGGAAGTTATGCCCATTGATTATCTGAGATAGCTTATCAGTGGGTACATTCTTCGCTAAAGGAAACATAATTTTAAATATGACTGACCTACATGAGATGGCGTTTTATAACTATATCTCACTTGATGCTCATAAGTTGTTTCCTTCCCAATTCTCAGGTATCATATGTCCTAAGATATTTTTAAGTAAGAGGAAAGAAAAATTTAAAAACAGCAACAATAATAGAGCCTTAATGTGAAAAATAGAGTTGTTAGCGACACAAAATGGTTTAGTGACAAATACTGGGTTGGCCAAAAAGTTCTTTCGGTTTTAAGTAAAAATAAAAGGCACATTTTTTCATTTTCACCAAGAACTTTATTGAACAACGTATTCATTAACCGAACAAACGTTTTAGCCAACCCAGTACATAAACACACACGCACACACACCCCCCTCACTCTTAAGAATGCCTCAAATTTTCATAAAGCTTTAATACGAACATGGTCTCGTTTTGATTTTTGCTTAGTACACTTATGAACCATTTTCTCATTTTGGAATTACTTCTTGGGAAGTTTTGATAACAAGGATCATGCTTCAGCAGTAATGAGGGCAAAAACAAAAATGGGGAGTGTTCACACTTTAAATACAAATAAAGTGCAATATGTGACCTATAATATAATAAATGGACAGAGTTGTCAGTATGTCCCAGGCCACTTCGGATGATGTCTGCTCGCCCCGAGGCTTCCCAGGTTTCAAGACAGATTTCCTAGCAGCTTTGGACTGTAGCCGTGTTTCTGTGAGTACAGGCGATCCCAATCAGAATGTCAGTGACCATCACAGACTGTGTGCTTTTAAAGCCAGATGAGCCACAGTAGAGTCCCGAGAAACTGGTATTTGCATCATAAAATTCTCTAATCATATAGGCGGCTCCTGAGAATTGCCTACAGAAAGGCAAATGGACTTTCAGAGCAATGAGGTGTGCAAGGTCACTGTATGTGTGCAAACTAAGAAGAAAACTGAGGTTTCTGAAGTGATGAGCTCAATAAAGACTAAGGGCTAAAATGTTCTGAAAATGACTGTCCCTTTTTAAAACCCCTGGTCTGGCACTGTGCCATAGCAGACATAACATATTGCCCCTCACACCCCAGGAGAGGTAACAATGTAATATGATGACATGCATTTGATTTATCATTGATCTTTCTAAGACACTTCTTACGAGCTATAGTTTTCTAATTGGAGGCAGAGTAAAAAGTCTGTGGTAAAGCTCATCTCTGCGAATGACAGATTTGTTAAAACAAATACCAAATCATGTCCCCTTTGTGCAAAATGATATAAAGAGCATGTTTTCATGGAAATCCTAAAACATAGATTTTATTCACCAACATTAAATTTTAAAACTATATATGTGTGAATGCTGAAAAATTGATTTATAAATATGTAAACTAATTATGACTCTTATGACAATAAAAGAGGATGTCAAGTTGGTGGGACCAATTCATAGCAACAGACGCCTTCTTTATTAAAAAGGTTTAAATATTTTATATTTATTTATTACAAAATAGGGTTTTACTTTGGGGGAAAATACATATCTTAAATCAAATCATTATATCAAACTGTCACTTCCCATTGTTTTCTCCTTTCCTGGGCAGTGGGGAGGGCAGGGGGGAGGTCTGAAATAAAAATAGGTGGATGAAATCCTCCTTGTTATAATATGTTGTTTAATATTATAAATTCTGGTTACTATTGCTGTAAGTTATTCTTTACTTGTCTTATGGTTTACTTCCTCCATCTATTTTGGTGCCATAACTTCATCCATGGCTTAGGCACGAAGGTCCCATCGCAAAGTCTTTATTTCTCTTCCCCTCGTTCCATTCCCAGCCTCTCTTTATCTACTTTCTGCCCTTACCATCGACTCATTTCCTTTGCAGACCTAACCACTGTTCATTTCTTTTTTGCTCCTTCCAGTAGAAATCTACTTCCTGGCCACTCTTCCTTCTGCCCTGTCCGGGTTCAAGAGCCTTTTTGCCAATTACCATGCTGGGAAGTGGGGACAGAACACCACACATAACAGGCCTGGGCAGCAGAGGGGAGGTAGGCACTGAACACTAAATCCCAATAATATTTGATAAAAGATATGGTAGAACTTTAGTGTGTTATGGTAACAAATAACTGGAACATAATTTAGTCTGTGAAGAGCAGTCAGGAGAGTTTTTCCTGTGAAGTAACAATTAAATGGAAACCCAATGGACAAATAAAGAAGAGGGATAAAGATAAAGATAAAAAAGAGGGAACCAGGGGTGGTATGTATAAAGGCCCAGGTGAAGTTCATTTATTCATTTGTTCACTACTTATTTACTGATGGCCTCCTATGTGCCTACATCTTACGTGTCTCCTGTGTCACCTGTATTGGTCTTTCATTTGTTGATTTAACACTGTGATATTTGGGAAATTTGAGTGCATAGATTAAAAAAAAAAAACCCAAATAAACCTGAACTAGAAATTAATTTTAGAAACAGTGGAGAATGAAATGAAGACTACATTATAGGTTACTGTTTGTTTAGAGCCTGCTTTGGGGATACTTCTATTCTTTCCCTTCTGTCTCCACCCCAGCAATAGCTGAGTGGATTCCTGATGATGGGGGCCCCCTCACTCACATTGCAGTGGGGACTGGTGAAGAAGGAAAAATGATGGGAGGAAAGGGGAAAAAAGAACACCTCACTCTTCTTTCTGGTAGCTAGCATTGTGATGCACTTGAGAAATTCCTCCCTAAACACTATATATTTGACATATACAACAACATAACTGCATCCATTTCTGGGTCTTAACAAAAACCGGAAGGGGAACGAGGAATGACCTTCTTATAACACCCCAAGGGGGAATCTTGCCAAACTGTGCTGAAGAAATTTGATTAGTGGTCATTTCATAAAACATACTCTCAATATACTCATGTTTTTAAAAGTCAGCTTGGTGAGCCGTGAAAAATGTAGGCTCTAAATATCCAAGGGAAAGTTGTTGACAGCATCCATTTGGGAAGAATACAACTTTGCTTGTGTTATTTAAGATATTTAATATCAAGGCATACTAAAATGTTCTCTGTTTTAAGCAATGAAATGAGTTAAGGAGATTCACATGTATGGGGTGGGAGTTGGGGGAGGACCATGAATGTCCTTCCTCATTTCAAAGGTCAAAGACAGCATTAATTATTTTTAACTAATGTCTATTTAACCACATGCAAACTTAAATCAGTTTGGGTCTGACCGATTCAAAGCCGTTCTTTGGTTCCCTGCTCGGCTGCAATAATTGACTAGGTTAGACTTTGCAAAGGTCAAAAGAATGGACTCAGTTCATATTATTTCAGCTAATAACACAGTTCTTAAATCAAAATTTGAGAATTGATCTTTCAAAGTCACTTTTCCTCTCTATATTCATATGTAATTTCAAATTAAATGATAGATGGATCCAAACCTCACTTTTTATTTAATTACTTTTTAGTAACAGAAGACACAGTGGGAGGGTTTTTTAACAAGATCTAGGTTTGTCTCAAAAAAAAAAAAAATTCAAAAGAGAATTAAGAAAACCATGGGAAACTTGGCATTTAGCGAAGCATTCTAATGAATGCAACTGGATGTGGGCAATCTGGAGGAAAAAATTTAGAAAGACATAATGCCAAGCAAGAGAGAAATAAAAACGATCTTAGGTGAAGTTCAGGCAAAACGTACGTAGTGCACAGTAGAGTCAGGTATTTTGGCAATTAGGTCTTGCAAGACTTAAAATATCACACTAAACATTAAAAATGTTGCTTTAGAGTCAGGTCTACCCCAGATCACTTAGCACCACCTGCCTAGGCTTGCGCCTTTTGTTGAGACCAGAGTTTCATCCCAGCTTCGCCCTCCCTCACCAGGAATGGTCTCCCTATCCCTGGTGTGCCAGGGTTGTTGCAGACCATCATTTAAATGGTACATGGAATCTACCTTCTTCCCCCCAAAACTTTCCTGACTAATCTATGGTCAGATGGTGATGTCTCCTCAAGGTTCCCTTATCAAACCTTGCAGCTCCCCCAAGCTGCCTCACTCTCATCACTCCACAATGTACATTTACCCCTTGGCCTGTAGATAATGAAATCTTTATTGAATATGTACATCTGCTCAAAGTTTATTCAGTTGCATGTACATCTTTCAAATGTATTCTATGACAGTTTTATCTCTCACACCTTAGATGACAGAGAATATATATACTTAATACATTTTGCATTATGCCTAGCACGCCACCAGGTGCTGATAATATTTAACAAGTGTGTTTGATTATGACATATTCAAATGTCATTTTAGACACACAAGAAGTGTGTGTGTGTGTGTATGTGTAGACAAAATAAAATTCGGAAAGAGAAAATCTCTTCTAAAGTAAAATTCAATCCCTGATTTAGCTATTTTCAAACCATATCCCACTACCACATTAACAGAACCAAAATGAAACGGAAATAGAGGGTTATATTATTATCCATTTTATGTAGGGTCAGGTCTTTTTGTCTGAATTAATTGGTTCCTTTCTCATTAGCTGATTAGAAAACTTCATCCTCTCAAGCTGTACTACTAGAGACCCAGCCCATTTTAAAAAGAGTTTTCAAATCAAGGTTTGTATAAAGTTTAAAGGTGCTTTCAAAACCTTGTTGTAGATATCTATAGTAAATATATTTTATGGTGGATTACTCACCAATCATTCAATCTATAAAGCATGCTGACTATATTTAAACCTGGATAAGGTCCATTTTTTCCGTATGTCAAAATGCCAGGTTGGCTCAATAATCTTACACTTCTAACCATGCTTAAAGAAATATAAAATTTATGTATGGGATGAGAAAGACATTCATAGATAATTTTTCTGGCTTCAGTACCAAGCACATTCATATTTTTCTCCTAAATCTGAAACCAAATGTTTGGTTTCCTAATATTTTTCCTGTCTACTGGATTTTTCTTTCCTTCTTCCATGTGGTCACTCACAGCCTGGCCTTTGTGTATGCTCCCAAGAAAGAATTGTTTATTTATATTAGCAGTCCTTTCTGGGGCTCCCTGTAGACACTGTTTCCAATGGCATGCCGAGTTACTAAGCTTTTATTGTTGACAAGTGGTAGGTGGGATCCAAGCTTTTGTGGTTAAATTGTTTATTGATAATTACCTGTTAATTACCCCACTGCCTGACTCCTGTAATTTACTCTAATCATTACTTTCCTTTTTCTTGAAAACCATGGGCACAAAAAACAAAAGTGAAGAGAAAAAATATACTTCCCTACCACCTTAAAAAAAAAAAAAAGATTGGTTTTTTAATTAAAACCATTTAGAGTCAGAACATTTCCTCATCGTATAATATTTGGATTTGGAAAAGCAAACCAGTGTTATTAATGTAATTATAACTATGCCCCGTAATTGATTTATAACTGGTGAAAGTAATTTTGGGTGGCAATCATCAAATTAGGTGTCAAATAGTATTCTTGAGTCATTAGTGTTTTATTTTACTATAGAATGTTTTCCTTCCTAGAGCTGGCCAGAAAATCTTTACTAAATGAAAGGCTTGAAACAAAATAGACTAAACTCCATATTACTTGCTAAAGTTTGAAGCTTTTTTATATCAAGATTCCAGCATCCAAAGTTTTATTCCAATGCAGTTACATAATACTCTTGATTCCCCAAGATAATGGATAGAGAGGCCTTTACACTTTTAACAGGGTTATCATTTCTATGGTACAGTCCTCCCTAACCAGCCATGGTGTAAGAATGTATTGATGTCTGGGGAGATAGTGCTCAATGGACCGCTTCAGTTTCCATGCATCTCAAAAAATCCCCCCTAATCCTCACTCCCCAAAGCTCTTTCAATACTAAGAGCATCTGGTAAAATACCTTGCCACCAGTAAAAGTTTAGAGTTAACAATTAAGTCTGACATTCTGAGAATCAAAATTAGCTCTGCCAGGCAAACAGATGGATTTGTTAGGCATATATTCTTGAAATGTATTATACAAGGGACTGCAAGGAACAACCAGATGACATTCTAAAATAGCAAACCAAAAAGAGCCCTGAACTAACCATAGTCATCATCCAGCCTTTCTCACCAACCTCCTCTTGTTTCCCACCTTTTCACTATATTACTAGGCATTTTCATATTGTGTTGAAGGTAAACATGGTCAAGGTGAATCCACGAACTTTGTTGGAGCCTTTGACAACAAATTTCAGAACTGTCTGTGGTTCACACCACCCACTTGACCTCGACAGGAAGCAGCACAGAGATGAATGGCAAGAATCCTTGATGTGCGTTATGGCAATCGATCTACACTCATCTTCCACGGGACCCCCTGTGCTAACTGCAGCTCCTTTAAAAAACAGGTCATTTTAAAACCACAGTGGAAAGAACATGGCGCTTAGAGTTCAAATAGCTGGATTGGAGTCTAGGCTTGACACTTAACTAGATGTATAAGCATGGACAAATCACTTAACCTCAATGAACTTCTTTTAAAAAATTGGGATAAAAAAATAACAACCTTGATCCAACTCATTTCTTGAAGTTCTTATAATGATGACCATGATGTAATGATACAATAATGCACATGAACACACTTTATAATACTGAAAAGCACTGTCTGATTATAATAATCATTATTAATCATGAATAATAATAAACACTCTTTAAAAAAAACCATTAAAAGAACTTTGCTGGACATAGAGAATAAATAGAAGGTCAAAACTATTTAAAAATCTAAGTAAGAGTGTCAATACGCACACATTATAGCATTTCTAGAAATATTTTTCCTAGGGAGAGATTAAAGTCAGAAGAGGAAATGGAACGGCTTCAGTTGCTGTCATTGCATTCTTAGTATTTTCCTTGGGAGAATGAGCCTTGTCAAATGGAAAGACTGAAATGAATGCATTTCTCAGCTGCTTAGCAGATATGTTTTCCAATATAAGCTAAACATTTCAACCAACCTCACTTCCATGTGAATGTTTACACTCCTGAATAGATGATGGGAACATTAAGGGGAATGGGTTGATCTTGGCCTTGGAATTATATGGCCTAGGTGTAAATTTATTCTTAATCTCCAGCTATTATGTTTTAACATTCCTAGCTGAAATTTGGTTGAGCTATCAAATTGTTCAAAGGCCAGTTCATGCCACAGCCCAAGAACCACTGCTGCGAGAAGGTGGAAACCCCAAACCACAACCAAGTCCATCCATAGGGCTTTTCCCCATGAAGGTTACCACAACATACCTAACATTGTTACAGACAAATTGCTACCATTACCAAGCCAAACAATTGTGTTTTTATGTTTTTAAATAGTTTTGGTGACTCTTTAGAAACTTTACAGCTGGAAAGGAACTACATCTTGATGGAGCTACATTTATAGAATTTTGTTCTGTGCCACTTTTTTATCGGTTTCCTGATCTAAACAATAGTCTCAATTGCCAGCTGCACATCAGTTACTCACAGGCCTGGCCTGGGTCTGTGATTCAGCCAAGCTCTGCACAATCTTCCCAGCTCCCAACAGCTTATCATCATTGTTTTGTATAATTAGAAACAGAATTATTTATATGTCCCTGCTTACTCTTCAAGCAAATTTACAAGGCAACTGTCTCTCTTAATCTACAGTAGACCTAATGTAAACAGTAATGCAAAAGAGTATTCAGATTTATTACATTACTTCCTTAAAGATCAATATTTAAATGAATACATATTGTGCTAATTTAAACACTGCAACGTATCACAGAGCTATCTACACAAGAAATTTACAGTGGCTTAAGACATTTTTATACTCCATCCCTACTTCCTAGGAATACCTTTTTTCAAATGGAAAGAAAAGAAAAAGAGTTACACGTTCAATGTTAATTAGCCTTATTTATAAACGTGCATCTAAACCTGTAACCTCAACAGACAATATATTAAGCTACTAAAAGGAGAATTACAGTTACATTGAGTGTGACCCAAACAAGAAAATGAAGCCACTCCGCCCTACACAGTACAAGACGTCCAGTTCAGAGGAGACCACGGTGAGGGGCTCTGTGAAACCAGCCACAACCTGCTGATCTTAGAGTGGTTATTTTAGTTTTACTCTGCAGTTCCTGGATTCTGCGGGTTTAAATCAACTCCCTCTCTTTATTTAGACCTCATCGTGGAGCTTTAAAATAGTATCCCGTTGACAAGAATCTGAGTTCCTTCAGACCTAATATCACGTCAAGCTGCCGGGCTGAGACCTTACATGCCAAGTCCCAGCCTAGGATGAATTTTTATAAGTGAGTTATAAACCCCTCAAAAACAGGGTTTATAATGGAAATGCTGACAGACTCTTAACTATCGAGTTTCTAGTGGGTTCCTGTTTAATATACTGTATTTCTTCCCCTTGAAGATATTAATTTACTTTTTGAAATGTTCATTGCTGAGATTAAGCGTAGGTTTTTGAAATGTGTTCATAGGCAATTTATGCATGAGTAGAAATGTACTCTTCTCCAGATGTACAGAATACTAATTTGAAAATGATTTATAGGCCACACCGTACTGTACATTCCATTCCCTTCTGAAAAGTTAAGACAAGCTTTTCCTCTGACATAACACCAGCATCCTCTATATAACATAAAGAGAGTGTGTTAGCAATAGTTGTATAAATTCTTGAGATGTCAACTCTAGGATAGGTCAGAATAGAAAGAGTGAACTGCCAGGACCCGTGGAATAAGGGGGAAATGGGAAGATTCAAGAAGAGGAAAATTAACAGAAGCACAAGTGCAAATAGGAACTTTCCATCTTAAGGGAGTATTTTCTGGTTTTGTCTTAATTAGATCTCTTAGAATCTTAGAATGTTAAAATTGAAAGAATTTTACAAATCATCTAACCTAGACATTGCAAACTTGTGGCCTGGGGTCCAAATTAAGCCCCATAATATAAGTAAGGCGCATAAAAAGGTTGGCATCTAATGATGTCAATAAGTAATTGGGAAATTTCACCCCAAAAGGAGAATTTCTATTTCTCTTAAAAACTGGAAAGATTTGAACACACCTAACTTGCATTCTCCCATAGAAATGATTGGCCGGAGATGAGTATCGGTAATTCCCTGTAGAATGGGAGTGAGTCCTCTGCTGTGCCAGGGTCCACTCTTCCTGTTTCACACATTCATGTTATCTTCCCGGCCCCTGATGCATCATGTTTGTGAATCCTGTCTGGAGATTGTCTTGCCCAGGAATCCAAGCTTGTTTGTGGCAGGGTTGGGATGAAAGTAAGGTCAAATCTTAACGCATTTCCCTCTCTGCACTACCAGCACATTATCCCCCAACACAGTTCCCTTCCTTGGTCAATTCCCTGCTGAGCGAAAGATGACCCCAGAGAAAAATAAATGCAAAACTCAAAAAACTCAGGGTCTTCAGCAACTATGGCTTCCTTTACCCCATTGCCACCCCATTTATAGAACGCTTAGCTGAATACTTCGGTGACTCTTCGGAGGAACGAGAAAACCTCTATAATTCCAAAGGGTGTAGTGTTTTAATGCTTGCAAAACCTTTTTGCATCTCGAACACTGTTTCTCAAACCTTGGCTTCACTCAAAAATCACCTGCAGAGTGCTTAAAATTATGAAGCCTGAGTCCCACAACAGATTTATTAAGTTGGAATTTCTAGGTGGGAGATCCAGGCACAGTATTTGCAAAACAATTCCCTAGATGATTCTAGTGAACAGCCAGGGTTAACAAACACGGGTCCAGAAGGTAGTTGACTATTTTATTATATTCAAATGGAAATATTAAACGTATTTTGGGGTAGGAAAATGATGTGTAATAGAAAATGGCTTGAAAAGCAGTTTTAAACTGTGTCTCGATAAACAAAATGATGATAGAAGGCAAAGAACAAAAAGATCTTGAAACATAGTGACCTCTTTCCTAAACGAAGGAGTCGTTAAAAGATTATCCATAGCTACTCACTTCATGGTTATGTGCTTTCATCATTGAGGAAGAAAGGTCTTCCTAAAATAGCTGGGAAATAAACAGTGAGCACATAAATGACAGGTCAGGCAGCAAGGAGAGGTGCAGTATCTCTGAAGGATGACACAAGATGTATAGGAGTTCCAGGTTAAGAATAGTTCTCAATGTTTCCTGGAAAGGAGTTCCATATCCTCAGGAAGAAGAGACTATCTCAGAATATCCCATCTGGATACACAGAAGACGGAAGTCACATTTACAGTAAGAGTTGAGCTTAAGCAGAGAATAAACTATAATTAATATCTGGTAAAATCCGAAGAGCAGCAATTACTCACGTAGGAAGCTCTTTGTAAAAATATGGGTATTATGTTAACAGAAAGACTATACAAAATTTTACGAGGTAACAGGGACGTTTATTAGCTTTCAGAATCCTGGTTGCACAAGGGCTAAAGACATAATTTTCTTAAGCAAACAAAAAACTCCCTACATGTATATACATAATGTATATTTGTGTGTGTGTGTGTGTGTGTGTTATATGCAGATGAAGTTCTATCTGTTTCTAAGAATAAAAGAATGCTTCCTAGTGTAGATGATATTGATGATTTTTCTTGATACTCTATTTCCAAAGCTAAAAAATTATGAACTTCACAAAAGATTTAGGTAATTAACGCTTAATTGCTCATGTCTTCTGTTAAGATTCATCAAACGTGGCCTCACATTGACAAGCTTATAGTTTAGAACTCAGAGATATTTTAAGCAATTTCTGCAGTCCTTTAAAAATTCAGAAGCGGTTCTTCTCAGTTCCCTCACCTCCCCACCTCGCACCATGTTGACAATGTGCATGATAACAGGAGTTACATATAGAATTTCAACTCTCATATTTGAACCCCTATAACAAGTCAGACACTGTGCTGGAACGTTTACATGTGTTATCTTTAAACCTTACAACAAGATAGAAAACTAATTATTACTTTACCTCTTTACAGATAAGGAAATTAAAACTCGGCGAGAGTAAGGAACTTGCCCACACTCACATGGCTGGCTGGTAGCAAATCTGAGATTCAAGTCCAGATGTATTCCAAAGCCCTTCATCTTTCTATTATAATGCACTCTGCTAGAGATTTTATATATATATATATATATATATATATATATATATATATATATATACATAATATATATACACTATAATTTTTTAAGCTAAAGAGTTGGGTACTTTTATTGAAATTTGTGATGCTTCTTGTATAAAATGCCCTCCCTCCAGTTTCCTATCTATTCAAAAAAGCTCACAACAGCCTCTGTTTTTGATTGAAGATGTCAGTTATCAAAAAAAGAGTGGAATTTGTCAAGTCAATAACATTGCTATAGATATCGCAAACTAATGGTGCTAGCACTTAGAACATATTTAGATATATTTTATTTAAATCACTTTATATGGTAAAGTAAGGATCAAAATAGCCATGTAAAGGTGAAGAAGCGTATTTCTCAAGGCACGGAGGCATTACTGTTAAGGATTCTATGGAAATACACAATAGATATCAATATACAATAGATATCAGTAACTGAGTGACACGTTGACTGATATTAAGCAGTAGAAAAGAGAGTTCTTGAAGTAATCAAGGGGAATATGTTACCAATGGGATAAGAAAATGACTTAGGGCTAACTAATCAGAAGAGACAGTGCTCTCAGTCTCTCTCTCTCTCAATCAAGCAATCAATTTTATTGAGATATAATTCATTCATTTTAAGTAAGTCGATGACTTTTGACAAATGTATATAGCCACGTAACCACCATCACAACTGAGACATAAAACAGTTCCATCTCCCTCATGCCCCTTTGTGGTCAATTTCCCCTTCTCCATGACCCTCCCCAGGCAATTATTGATCGGTATAGATTAGTTTTTCTCTACTAATCAGTATAGACTAGTTTCCCTGTTCTAGAATTTTATATAAATGTAATCAGAGAGTATACATTCTTCAGTGTCCAGCTTCTTTTGCCCAACACAAGGTCTGCGAGATTCATTCACTGCATGGCATATATCAATAGTTCATTCCTATTTATCGCTGAGTAGTATTCCAGTGCAGGATACACCAAATTTGTTTATTAATTCAACTATTAGTGGATATTTGGGTAGTTTCCAGCTCTGTGATATTATGATTAACAGTACAGTGAATGTGTGTTGCCTGTCTTTTTGTGGACCCAAGTTTTCGTTTTTCTTGGGTAAACAACTAGGACTGAATTGCTGGACTACAGAGGAAGAAACTTCTGAACTGTTTCTCCAAGTGGAGGCACTGTTTTACATTCCCACCAGCAATGTATGAGATCTCTCTATTTTAAGATACACTTTTCTACCTCCAAGGGCCAAATAAATACTGCCCCTTGAGGCTTGAGACACTATCTCAATGATCAGACAAGTTAGCAAAAAACAGAAACAAAAAAAATAAATGAACACGCAAACAAAAACACGATGCTACAGATCAACCATCCCAATTGTTGGCCTGTCTTCTACTGTCTTTGTCTGGCAGGGAAGGTAGGAGTCTCTTTCACACTTTCTGTCTTCCTGTGAAATTAACCAACCGAAGATCTCTTCTCCAATCTCGTTTTCCAGAGCGGCACCACTGACCACCACCTCTTTCTTAAAATATGCCCTCTCACAGACTCGCGTGACACAGCACTCCTGGTTCTTCTATATCACGGAGCGCCTTGACTTTGTCTCCTTTACTGATTCCTTCTTTAGATGTTACAGTACCTGTGAGTTTAGATTTAAGCCCTCTTCCTTCTCTGCACTCTCTTCTGAAGATGGTTCATCCAGTTCCAGGACTTTAAAGACCATCTATGCTCACAATTCTCAAATTTATATCATTAGTCCTGACCTCACTTTTGAGTTCCAGACCTTTCTATCCAGTTGCCTACTTGCATCTCCATCTAAATGTTTCATAGATATCTCAAATTTCGTTTCCTATATTCGGAACTCTTGAAGTACCTCCCTCCCCGTCCACTCCTCACTAAGCCTCTCTTGTCTCACTCATCTCTACCCCAAAAATAGCTCATCCATTTCCTCAAGCCAATCATATAGGAGTTAGACTCAATTTCTCTTTTTTCTCTCTATCTACCTCCAATCTGTCAGAAAAGCTTTTGGGGAGTTCTCTCTTTCAAATATATCTAGAAACTGTCTGCATGTCTCTTTCTCTCTCTCTTCCACCTCCTCAAAGTTATCACCATTCAATGCAGCAGTCGCTCCTCTATTATCCCTACAATTGGTTCTCCTCACAGCAACCAGAGTGATCTTTAGACAACATAAATCAGGTCATGCCATCCCCCCTGTTAAAATGCTCTAATGGTTTTCTATTGCATCTAGAATAAAGTTCAGACTTACACCATGACCTATACAGCCCTACCATACTCTCCTGCTTGCAGAACAGGGCTTGTAGTTAACTGTAATGTTAATGAATAAAAGGCACGGGGTGAAACACATGTGCTTAACTGCTTGTAAGGGGACCAAACTTAACAAGTGACCATTTACACTGTCTTCTAAAACAGTGTGAAGACCTAACAACACAGGCAACCAAAGTAATCAGCTACCTCCACTTTGTGTACAGCTCTGGCCCCCAACTAGCCTCTTTTATTCCACTCTCCCCTTGTTTACTATGCTTCTGGCTTTTCTGATGTTCCCCAAATATGGCAACCTCCTTCTTGCCTCAGGGCCTTTGCACCTGCTGTTGCCTTTGCCTGACATGCTCTCCTGCCTGATTTTCACATCAGCAGATCCTTCTATCATTCAGCCCTCACTCAACCCATTTCTCAGGGAACCTTCCCTCACCTCCTCCTTTAAAGTAGCCACCCCCCATCACAAAGCTTAACCCTAGGCACTGTCACATTACCTCACTTTGTTGCTTTCTTTGTATTTTTTACTGTTTGGAATTTGCTTATTTATTTACTAATAGAATATCAATTTTCACAGCAGGAATGGAAGCTCCATGAGGCCAGAGATAATATCTATCTGCTTTATGCTTGACCCGTAGCTTTTAGGCACATTGTAAGTGCTCAAAATATAGCTGTTAAAGTAATGGGTCTTTATAGTAATAAAAAAAAAATGAGAAATACGCCTGTGAAAAGTAGAGTTAGGTTAAATTTCAAATTTAAAAGTATTTTGGAAGATCAAAAAACAAAAAAGAAGCAAAAAAATTTAGAAAGGAATATATGCGAGCTTAGTTAATTTCATCCTGTTTTGGCATTTTGAAAATTTCCTTTACTTTCCCTTTTTAAAAAATGTTTATTCCATTTGAAATAATCATCTTTTTGCTCCATTTTTACTCTACATCTCAACTTTCACCTCACTGAGAGAGTGAGATGGGGGTCCATTTTCAAATAAGGACACACTTGATTAACTACAAACTGAGGAGCCTGAACCAGTTTTAAAGATCGCCAGAGAAGGAAATGCCACAGGCTCTTTTGATGGTTTTAGGTTCTTCTTTTTAAACAAACTTAGCTGGCTCTTAATGCAAAAAAAAAAAAAGAGCATAGTTATATTTTGTACTCTTTAAAAACTGCCCGGCTTTATTAATATTTTGCCAATAATATACAATTAAATCAATTTCTTTACCCAGAGAAAATGAAGTTTTTATTTGAAAGAGGGTCCTAAACCTGAACCAGAAGTTTCCGTTTATTTTACCAACTGGGACCCCGACTTCAGCAGTAAACACTTCCTGCTCTCATGGCTGAAGGGCCATATATTATCTGAAATAATTTCTTTAGTCTGTGACTTGAGGAAGAAAAGTGACTTGCCCTTATTTATCTTTTTTAGAGGCTACATGGATTTTAGTGTCCTTGAAAACCAGTGATTGAGAGCAAAGAATTAGCATTACCACACATCTGTATGATACCATTCATCTAAAGATCCCAAAGCATTTTTGAGTGTCTACACTGCCCCCATCTTTCAATTGCTAGAGCATTTTGGTTGAAGGCAGGCAATAGCTATATTTGTTCCCTTTTGTGGCTTTGTAAAAGCCAACATTTAAGAAGAGTAACGTGTATGGGTGTCAGTGGGATTAAGCAGGTCTCACTCAGCTTGCAGTGCCAGCAGCCAAAAGCTAAACACACAGGGGATGCCCAGCATATATTTGTCCAATTTAACTTAATCATGTAATTAGGCCTTTAATATTAAATAATGGAAAAGACACATTTGAAGGGACACATTGACGTTTGCAAACAGGAAGAATGGCGCTCAGGAGCACTACATTTATTACTAACTTAAAAAAAAAAAGAAAACTAACGCTAGGAAACTACGTTTTGATGAAAAACAAATTCTTAAATCTTTTTTCGGGTATAGCTCTCACAAGTTCTTGGTCACGTTTCAATGAGGAAAAGGGTTTTTGCTTGTTGTTTGTTTTTAACTCTCTTTAGCCTTTAAGTCATTGAGTAACCTAATACTAATAAATCCTACAAGATAAGTAATTCAAAATGAGTTTTAAGAAATGTTGTAGTGGATGATTCTGAAAAATATCTATATATACCTGGATTCATTAATAAGTATATTTTCCTTCATTAGAGGTGCCAACATAATGATTGTTATTTTATAATTTTCTACCACCTAAATAAATAAGTCTGAAAGTTTACAAGGAAAAATATCTCTAATATATAAAATATATATTATATAGTGTTATATTATTTATATATATTATATGTTTTTAAAATCCAAGTAGAATTCCCTCTGCTAAACTCAGAAGATTCAGAAAGCCAAATGCCCAGGCTTCTCTTACAGAAATTTGAAAATAGAAGGGCAATTTTTAAAAAGCCAGTATCATTCACTGAAAGTAGCCATGTTTGTTGAAGTTTATATTAAGTTCCATGCTATGTAATTATTCTCTACACAATATTCTTTGGATTAAACTCTTCCCTAAATAAAGAACAAAAAACCAATCAGAAGAAGTCTTATGAAGTACTTTCCAGAAGACTCATTGTCTCTCCCCTCCCTTTCCTTTTTTGAAAAAAGCAGACTTTCTTCTAAAGAAGCAATTTTACATGGTGTGTAAAACCGACCTTGGAGAAAAGATAGAACACAAAGATTAATCACTTATGGTAAATTTAAACATGAATCCGTGGAAATTCTCCTTTTCTGAAATCCTCCATTTCTTTTAAAACATTAAAAGAAAGAAATAAATTTTGGTAATAAATTGCTGTGAGTTTTTGCCATATCCTATGTCCTTACTCACTCGGAACAATTGATGCTTGGCACCATTCAACGAGGGTTACATACACTTGTAAAAACAGAAGCCCCTTCACTTTCCCTTTAAGAGTCGTTTAGTGAAGTTATGCTTGTTGATTTTTACTCTCATTATGAAAATTCCTCATTAAACCTGCCTGAAAACTGAACGTAATTCCTTTCACCTGATGTGGCAAAATCACCCTCCCCCGCCGCCCCCCCCGCCCCCCCGCCCCCCAACCAAGGACCATTTTATTACAAAAGAACGATAGATTTCCTTGCTGGGTACAGTAAGAGCCATGTGACTAATGCACTTTCTATCCCACAGAAGGCCTAATATTGTTAATTTACAAAATCAATTCAAGGGAACCACTTCGAAGGCAAACTAGGGTCGGGCATATGGATCGCTCCAGAAATGATGTGTCAGTTCCAAGGCTGGCATCCCGCCTCCGCTGGCATCTAGCAGTTTTCACTCTTCCAGACAATTTGGCCCTTGATTTCAAACAAATGCATCCTGAAGGCCTAATGCCAGGAATAGTTTGATATGATTTATGCTCCGTGTTTTCTCACAACCCAGAAAATTTTAGACCTAAAAGACATATTTTTGCATTATTTAGCATTTGCTGTGAGTCGTGTGTAAGCCAAAGTTATTTTAGTGTCAGCCTTGATTTTTCTGGACCTCTGAGTGGAGTCAGCTCAGCAGTGTTTCCACCTCTTGTTTGTTGCACAATAAGAAAGTTTGCTGGCTGCTATCACTGATCCCTAAGTTCCAGATCTCTCCTTTCTAATGGGAGGATGGAGAAAATAGCATTTGGTTGCCATTGTTTGAGGTCATGAGATGGTGTGGTTTTCCCCCAGCTTCCTGCATTCATCTTTTTTGCTATTTCTAAAATGAGGAGAAACGAATGCACTACTTACTTAAGCAAACTTCTCTCTAAACAAAAATGCACATGAAGCCCTCTCCTTATCCACTATTTACATAGACCACTTAAAACAGAAAAAATATACTACTCCATAATTTAAAAGTCATAAAAATCCACCACAGGGTTTAGCCACTAATAGCCACACAAACAGGAATGGTACCATGTAGAACAATTGACACCCCTGCCCCATGGGTTGACCTTGGCTTCCTTGCACAGCCAGGTAACAGGAGGGCAGATTATCCACTATGCAGATAATGGGCACCACAGACTTAGAGGATGAACTGGTGACAAAATGATGTGGATTAGGATGCCAGAGTAAGCACTGACCACGTGGCTCTCTCCTCACTTCTGTTTGACCCCCACAGATCAAATTTCTTATCTCTCGCCTGTGCAAGCGAACTACAGCTAGACTTGGATTTATTTTCCTTTGATTTTTTAAAAAATTCGTATTTTACATTGGAGTATAGTTGATTAACAACCTTGTGATAGTTTTAGGTGTACAGCAAAGCAAAGCAAAGTGGAACATACATACAATGGAATATTACTCAAAGAACGAAATACTGCCATTTGCAGCAACATGGATGGACCTAGAAATTGTCATACTGAGTGGAGTAAGTCAGACAGAGAAAGAGAAATATCGTTGATATCGCTTATATGCAGAATCTAAAAAGAAATGATACAAATGCACTTATTTACAAAACAGAAACAGACTCACAGACTTAGAGAACTGAACTTACAGTTACTGGGAGAAAGGATAGTTAGGGAGTTTGGGATTGACATGTACACACTGCTATACTTCCTTTGATTTTTGATAAAACACTTCTGTGGATTCAAGAAGGCATAAAACAAAAAGAGGAAAGGTTCAGATACAGGGTTCCATTTGGGGCTTATACTAAGCTAGAACATTGCACTTCATACTGCTCAAGTTCAGAGAGACAAAGTAGCAAATTCTTTAGTATTTTGGTAAACTGTCCACAATTAACAAACTACTCACATGAAATACTTGACAAAATAAATATCGTGTCTGTAATTTAAAAGTGATAAAAATACCAACATAGAGTAGTTTATCTCACTCACCCACAAACATAATAGGTGTTTACAGCCTGGCCAAGGCACTGACAACAATCTCATTATACATCCTAAATTCTCAGTGTTTCTGATTAAATATTTTTTAATAACTGTAGAGTGAAGCTAATGCCTATGACAGCAATAATTTGACCACTTAAATCATGCCAGGCTAAAACTTTCATAATATAGCCTGAGGGCTGGGGATCTAGAAATTACATTTTTATATTGAAGGAAAGAGGAGTCTAACTTTGTGCTTTTAAAATAAAGTCTCAAAAATCCATGAGTTCTGAAAAGTTACAGAAAAAATGATTCATTTACTCAAAGTTGTGTGACAGTTTGCGACATTCTGACAAAATTTTTTTTTTAAATTTTTTTTTAGATTTATTGATTGATTGCTATGTCGGGTCTTCGTTTCTGTGCTAGGCTCTCTCTAGTTGCGGCAAGTGGGGGCCACTCCTCATCGCGGTGCGCGGGCCTCTCACTATCGCGGCCTCTCTTGTTGCGGAGCACAGGCTCCAGACGCGCAGGCTCAGTAGTTGTGGCTCACGGGCCCAGCCGCTCCGCAGCATGTGGGATCTTCCCAGACCAGGGCTCGAACCCGTGTCCCCTGCATTAGCAGGCAGACTCCCAACCACTGCGCCACCAGGAAAGCCCCTGACAAAATATTTTAATATAAGAAAAAAAACTTTCAGCAGAGTCATCAGAAAAGCAGGGCTGCTACTTAATTTGTAGTAGAATCTTTTAAATCTTAATGGAGGGCTCTAAAATCAGGTGTATGCAGGCACTAAAAACCTTAGGGACCTGCCAATGTGATGGAAAGTTACTTTAGGCAGTGATCCCAATAACGCCACACTTGGGTGGGAAGTTTATAAGGAGAAACAGGAAGTGATGCCAGGGATCACAAAAGGACACTTACCTTTTGCTTGGAATGAATATTTTAATGTCCCAAGTGCTATGCACCCGGGGGAGGGGGGGGGCAGGCGGAGGCAGTGTCTCTGATAAAGCCCACAACCTGTGGCCACACACATTGACTTCAAAAGCGGTGGAATATTGTGTCAGGTTAGTAAAAGTTTCTATTCTGTGTTTGAATACTACCAAATGAGATCTGTATCACTGTTAACTTTTATTTCTTAGTCATCCTGTACTAGGTTTGCAAAAAGCCTACTACTTCTTGCCTACATTCATTCTGGGGATTTAAATTGTCTCTCTTTAATTAATTTTACACTTTTATTTTGACAGAGAGTGTTGTACCTTACTGAATTTAAATTCATCATGACAATGGGTTTGGGTGGGCTTGCAAATTCAGCAGATAACACTCTCTTCCTAATTATTCCATTCCTCCCACTCACCCAGCCCCACTTGTGTAGCTGCACGTGTGTGTGTGTGATTTTCTCCGATATCCTGAACTACGGGTAAGCTCCTGAGTGTGTTGTACCTGCCACATCCGTAGCACACTGTACCTCCCAGTGTCACTGCTGTGGCCCTTTTTTGTAGCAACTGTAAAATTCAGCACATTATCCTCACTTGCTATAAAAGCAAACACTGAAGGGTCACAAAATCAAAGGAGTCACTTGCAAATACTTTTAAGGGCAGAGGTACTGAGTTTTCAATTGTTCTGCTTCTTCTGAATATCACTCTATATCAGGTCTTCTTAAAAATCTTAAGATCATTCCTAGATTATAAGGTAAACTTACAGCTAACTCTGTGGCAAAAAATTAGGAGGCTTAATGTATAATTAGAAAATAAAACTTACTTCTTTTCTCAGTGAGACCTAACTGTGAGAAGAGTTTCTACCTGTCCCCCCACCTGCTGACACTTTATATTCCTCTTACTTGTTTTCTTTTTCCTTCTTAACACTTATTTCTATATAATAAGCTACATATTTTTCTTAATTTATTTATTGACTGTTCTTATCAGTAGAAGGAAAAGTCCAAGAGGGCAGGAATATTTGTCTGTTTTGTCAACTAGTGTATTTCCTGAGACTAGAACAGTGCCTGGTCCAAAGATGAGGCTCAAAAAAATATTTGCTGAATGAATGAACAAATCAATGAAACCAAAGAGGGAGGTTAGGGAAAGACGCAGTACAGAATAATGCTCAATGGTGTAGGTACTGGTTTCAGGCTGCTTGGATTCAAAAGCCATTTCTGTCTTTTTCTGGTTGCATAACCTTGAGCAAGCTATTTACACCCTCTCCTTTTCCTAATCATTCAAATGGGGGAAATACCAGAACTATCTCACAGTATTAAAAGGATAAAAAGACGATCCTTGCATAGAATTCAGCACCATTTCTGAAACAGTATGCAGTAACTATGTGTTAACTAATTGTGCTACTATTATTATTGTCATCATCACTAGAGCCATCTTCCTCATCATAATTTTATGAGGGTAGCATTAGATACAAATCATGAATGAGTATTTAAAAATACTTCGGGGACTTCCCTGGCGGTCCAGTGGTTAAGACCCCACGCTTCCACTGCAAGGGGAGTGGGTTTGATCCCTGGTGGCGGAACTAAGATCCCACATGCCGCACGGCAAGGCCAAAGAATAAGAATTAAAATAAATTAAAAACAACAAAAATACTTCAGTAAATGACATTTTGGAGTAAATTCACAAATTATTCGTGTCTCTTTACATACTTCTGTCTGGCCACACAATCAAAAGGTCCCACTATCCAAAGAGAATTGCTTCCTCCCTCCTCAACTTCTTCCCGTGCAAGGAGCTGAAGTATGTGCCCAGAAACTGTCCATTCATTGCCTATGGCCATCTTGGGCCCGTGGGCTTTTCAGGGTCTGAAAGAGACGTTTCAGGGAGGGTCAGCGGGCAGCTTCTGGAAGTCAGTTGGTCTGGTTTTGAATGGGTTGGGCTAAGTGATCATTAAGAATTTATCTGGTTTTTAAATTTTATGATATTTGCCTAACTTGTCACTCAGAGAAAGGGCAGCGAGAGATGTAAAACTGGAATAATCACTTACATTTCTTGCTTTCATTTTGTCATTATCCATGTAGTATTCATTGCATTCATTCATTTATCCATTCCTTTGTTCTACATATTTTGACTCTGTACAAAGGTACACCAGACTTCATCTGTGTCACCAAGTAGTTTGGCACCAGTGAGAGGCAGACTAAAAACCTGAGTGAAATGGTATTTCTGTTGTGGTTTTCTGATACTCCTGGTCTCATCTTACAATTGCTCCGTAGATGCCCTATCCAAAATGGTAACCACTAGCCACATGTCATTATTCAAATTTACATTATTTAAATTTAAAAATTCATTTCCTCAGACCACGAGAAATATTTCAAATGCTCAGTAGCCACATGTGGCCAGAGACTACCACACTGGACAGCACAGAGAGAGAATATTTTTATCATCACAGCATGTTCTCTTGGTCAGTGCTGCTCCTAGAATATGAGTTACTGATAAGTTTAAAAGTAACAAACAATTTTCCGGGGTCCAATATTAGCTAGCTTATTAAAGCAAACTTAATTGAAATGGCAAGCAGTAATCATTAGCAGAGATTCCAAATTAATTTAAAGGTACCTATGGTTTTGAAATTAATTCCAAACATTGGCTGCCCTCAGGGCCTTGTTACAGCCTCTTATTCCTGCCATTAGACAACAGCGAACCCCACATATGGTGCCCTGACTGGTCACATGATTTTTTAATATCCACATGATGGCACTAAAATGGCCTATTAGATTTACAGTGTCATTAACCTTCCAAAATAAAATGAGAGTCTGCTCTGGCAGGGGAAAAAAAAGTGTGACTGCTGTTGGGTTTTGGGTAACCAGTCTGTGAGGAAATGTTGACAGGGGTCAGTGTGACATCATCTTTCATTCGGCCCCAAAGCTGTCAGGCCCTCCCCAGATGTCTGAAACACAGATATAAATTTTCATTATCCAGCAGCAAAGGGCCAGAGGTACACCAAATGAATTTTTTACCAATCAAATTATAGCTCGTTGCCAGATTAAGTGTAAACGCTAATTTTGTGAAGTTTTCTTCTGGTCATTTATCTACAACTCCACAAAGTAACCTTGCTGAAGCTGGAAAGATTTCTAAATCAAATTATTGTTTTTATAATCTCATTGTGGACACCGCAAAATTGAATAAAAAGAAATTCCATTAAGAATGAATAGTGCCTTCTTCCATAGAACAATTAGGTTTTTTTACATTTTTATTTTTTAAAGAAAATGCAAAGGCAGGGAATACTAAGGACTCAGAGAAGACATGACTTCATCATTCTGGGCCTCAGTTTCTCCATCTATGAAGTGATGGGACTGGATATGGTAACCACTGATTGTGTGGTATAAGAATGGCTATAAGGATCCGTGCTTCTATATTGGCAAATCTCATGTCCAAAGTCCTCTATTTTTAATATGAGGTTTGGGAATAAGACAGCCCCCAATTAAAAATTTTAGTAGATTGTATAAGTCCAACTATATATTTCTTGCTTGGAAATTAGAACTCATTTTCCCATAAAAAAAGTGATACATTTCCCTTCCCATCTGACACATGGTACGTCACAGTTATAGTTGATGTTACAATGAAATATGGCTGTAGACCAGATCAGAAATAAATGAAAAAGAAATGAAGGAAACGATAGCAAAGATCAATAAAACTAAAAGCTGGTTCTTTGAGAAGATAAACAAAATTCATAAACCATTAGCCAGACTCATGAAGGAAAAAAGGGAGAAGACTCAAATCAATAGAATTAGAAATGAAAAAGGGGAAGTAACAACTGACACTGCGGAAATACAAAAGATCATGAGAGATTATTACAAGCAACTATATGCCAATGAAACGGACAGCCTGGAAGAAATGGACAAATTCTTAGAAATGCACAACCTTCCAAGACTGAACCAGGAAGAAACAGAAAATATGAACAGACCAATCACAAGCACTGAAACTGAGACTGTGATTAAAAATCTTCCAACAAACAAAAGCCCAGGACCAGATGCCTATATAGGCAAATTCTATCAAACATTTAGAGAAGAGATAACACCTATCCTTCTCAAACTCTTCCAAAATATAGCAGAGGGAAGAACACTCCCAAAATCATTCTACGAGGCCACCATCACTCTGATACCAAAACCAGACAAAGATGTCACAAAAAAAGAAAACTACAGACCAATATCACTGATGAACATAGATGCAAAAATCCTCAACAAAATACTAGCAAACAGAATCCAACAGCACATTAAAAGGATCATACACCATGATAAAGTGGGGTTTACCCCAGGAATGCAAGGATTCTTCAATATAGGCAAATCAATCAATGTGATACACCATATTAACAAATTGAAAGAGAAAAACCAAATAATCATCTCAATAGATGCAGAGAAAGTTTTCGACAAAATTCAACACCCATTTATGATAAAAACTCTACAGAAAGTAGGCATAGAGGGAACTTACCTCAACATAATAAAGGCCATATATGACAAACCCACAGCCAACATCGTCCTCAATGGTGAAAAACTGAAACTATTTCCACTAAGATCAGGAACAAGACAAGGTTGCCCACACTCACCACTATTAGTCAACATAGTTTTGGAAGTTTTAGCCACAGCAATCAGAGAAAAAAAGAAATAAAAGGAATCCAAATCAGAAAAGAAGAAGTAAAGCAGTCAGTGTTTGCAAATGACATGATACTATACATAGAGAATCCTAAAGATGCTACCAGAAAACTACTAGAGCTAATCAATGGATTTGGTAAAGTAGCAGGATACAAAATTAATGCACAGAAATCTCTTGCATTCCTATACACTAATGACGAAAAATCTGAAAGTGAAATTAAGAAAACACTCCCATTTACCACTGCAACAAAGAGAATAAAATACCTAGGAATAAACCTACCTAAGGAGACAAAAGACCTGTATGCAGAAAATTATAAGACACTGATGAAAGAAATTAAAGATGATACAAACAGATGGAGAGATATACCATGTTCTTGGATTGGAAGAATCAACATTGTGAAAATGACTATACCACCCAAAGCAATCTACAGATTCAATGCAATCCCTATCAAACTACCAAAGGCATTTTTCACAGAACTAGTACAAAAAATTTCACAATTTGTATGGAAGCACAAAAGACCCCGAACAGCCAAAGCAATCTTGAGAAAGAAAAACGGAGCTGGAGGAATCAGGCTCCCAGACTTCAGACTATACTACAAAGCTACAGTAATCAAGACAGTATGGTACTGGTGCAAAAACAGGAATATAGATCAATGGAACAGGATAGAAAGCCCAGAGATAAACCCACACACATATGGTCACCTTATCATTGATAAAGGAGGCAAGAATATACAATGGAGAAAAGATAGCCTCTTTGATAAGTGGTGCTGGGAAAACTGGACAGCTACATGTAAAAGAATGAAATTAGAACACTCCCTAACACCATACACAAAGATAAACTCAAAATGGATTAAAGACCTACATGTAAGGCCAGACACTATCAAACTCTTAGAGGACAACATAGGCAGAACACTCTATGACATAAATCACAGCAAGATCCTTTTTGACCCACCTCCTAGAGAAATGGAAATAAAAACAAAAATAAACAAATGGGACCTCATGAAACTTAAAAGCTTTTGCACAGGAAAGGAAACCATAAACAAGACGAAAAGACAACCCTCAGAATGGGAGAAAATATTTGCAAATGAAGCAACTGACAAAAGACTAATCTTCAAAATTTACAAGCAGCTCATGCAGCTCAATATCAAAAAAACAAACAACCCAATCAAAAGATGGGCAGAAGACCTAAATAGACATTTCTCCAAAGAAGATATACAGATTGCCAACAAACACATGAGAGAATGCTCAACATCATTAATCATTAGAGAAATGCAAATCAAAACTACAGTGAGATATCATCTCACACCAGTCAGAATGGCCATCATCAAAAAATCTACAAACAATAAATGCTGGAGAGGGTGTGGAGAAAAGGGAACACTCATACACTGTTGGTGGGAATGTAAATTGATACAGCCACTATGGAGAACAGTATGGAGGTTCCTTAAAAAACTAAAAATAGAACTACCACATGACCCAGCAATCCCACTACTGGGCATATACCCTGAGGAAACCATAATTCAAAAAGAGTCATGTACCACAATGTTCATTGCAGCTCTATTTACAATAGCCAGGACATGGAAGCAACCTAAGTGTCCATCGACAGATGAATGGATAAAGAAGATGTGGTGCATATACACAATGGACTATTACTCAGCCATAAAAAGAAATGAAATTGAGTTATTTGTAGTGAGGTGGATGGACCTAGAGTCTGTCATACAGAGTGAAGTAAGTCAGAAAGAGAAAAACAAATACTGTGTGCTAACACATATATACGGAATCTAAAAAAAAAAAAATGGTCATGAAGAACCTAGGGGCAAGACAGGAATAAAGACACAGACCTACTAGAGAATGGACTTGAGGACATGGGGAGGGGGAAGGGTAAGCTGGGACAAAGTGAGAGAGTGGTAGTGTATCTATGGACATATATACAGTACCACATGTAAAATAGATGGCTAGCGGGAAGCAGCTGCATAGCACAGGGAGATCAGCTCGGTGCTTTGTGACCAGGTAGAAGGGTGGGATAGGGAGGGTGGGAGGGAGGGAGACACAAGAGGGAAGAGATATGGGGATATATGTATATGTATAACTGATTCACTCTGCTATAAAGCAGAAACTAACACACCATTGTAAAGCAATTATACTCCAGTAAAAATGTTAAAAAAAAAAAAAAAAGAAAAGAAATATGGTTGTACCATGACAGAACAAGTACCCTATTACTAGTAGTAGCAATCATTTGATTCAACAACACATACATGGGAAAAATTATTCATGCTTTACTCTGGATATCAGAAACTGTATCTCCTTTGTTTAAGACTCTGCAGCCCCTCCGTCATCCTTCAAATTCCAACCCACTAGTAGTGACTCTGAGGACCTCAGGTAGGCCTCCAGCAGGATAGGGGCCCAACCAAGAGAAGCAAAGCAGCAGTAGTGAAGGGAAGGTGGGGAAAGGGAAGTTCTGAGCATGGGAGGGAAAGCACTGAGGAAGACCTAGAACTCCTGACAGGTTTAAAACTCAGAAGCTTTTCTCAAGAAAAAGAAAAACAGTGACTCTAGAATTTTCTTTTGAGCCCCTGGAATGCTCTATTTGACTACTGTGTCCTAGAGTTCTTCCCAGTTTTTCTTTTTTAAAAACATACATACCTTGTAGAAAAAGACAAAGACCACTTAAGTGCCAGGAATACCCAGTCTTTGCTCCAAAACAGAAAAAGACTGTATTTCAGAGGAAAAAAAACAAACTATACACACCGACTCTGGTTTTTCATCTAGGATGTGGTGGGGCAGCTGTACTAAGAAGCACGGTAGAAAGTAGCTTAGAGGTTAGGGGGAGAATAATCTAAGAGCGTATGGAGAATGTCAGCTTGTGCAGGGCCCATTTCAAGTCTTCCGTCCCCTACACCTCTCATCACCAACACTACTGCTACCTAAACTTATGTTCGAGACCAGCCATGGAGTGTCTGTGGAAAAACAAAGACCCAGCCGTGATGGAGCGTGTGAATAGGAGTCAGGTGGACAGAAATTCAAAGCAACGGCAAGGAGTCAGGTGGAGGTTCGGTGGTCATCCAGCAATGCGCACCCAAGTGAGTGGTTTCTGTGTTTGAATGGCTTAAGGGAGACACCATGACGTCATGTGTTCTCAAAACCCAGCCCCAAGACATTTAACAGGTCGCTGCCATCCATACCCAGAAACACACAATTCTATCCTGAGTCAGTCACTTCAGTGGAAAACCCTATGCCTCAGTCATCATATTTAGACCTGTCTCAACAAACCTCAGAGTAAAAATAGAGTGAGGCCACTGCGGATCGGAAGAAGGGCGACAAATAATTTCCCAGCCCTTGTAAATACTGAGATAGCCCATTGTTTACAGTGTGACTTAATTTTTAAATAGAGAGACTGAGTATAAAACGTACAGTATTTGTGATCCATCAGGGATCGAGAAGCAAAGCAACAGGGACCACAGAGAATCAAGAAACCTGAAAAGCCCCACCGGCCGTAAGGCCATCCAGCACTTGGCTAACACTGCAACAATCTGTTGAGTTGAGCATAAACGAAGGATACAAATTAGATTTCCCCTGAAAGCCACAAGATTAAACATTAAGGGGCAAGTCTTGGCAAAATGTATGTGTGTATTTTCCAAAACCAAGTTTTATTAAAAAAAAAAAAAAAAAAGTTCACAAAGTCTGTTAAATACATTGCTCAGATTTTCACATACTTAAATATTTGTTTAACTTAAATGAACACAGTATTCAGGTAAATCAAGACAGATGATATTGACAATCCTAATGAAAGTGTTGATTGGGAGGGCTCTAAAATGAATTTTATAGAGAAATAGTATCATTCGGTATCAATAGGTGAATTTTAGCAGGAAAGCCACACAACTATATAATATTAAGAATATATAAACTATGGGAAAAATTCAAAATGTATCCTAAGTGGAGAGAGATTTGGATTTCACTTTCAATATCCCATAACCTGTATGCTAAGAACTAACGTTAGGTGAGGATTCTGCTGTCTCAGCTGCTTAGAGGTGCATGCCTGGACTTACTATCTAGAAAACCAATGGGGACAGAGTAGGCTGAAGTGGGTCAATAAGAGTAAGAAGGGTTGCTTGTGTTTTTGAAGCACGTAGGAGAGAAACATCTCTGCCTTATGAAGGGTTAGTGGTCTTAGCTGTATCTTCTCCCAAATGTGCAATACCAAACAAAAAAAGGACCCATACCCAACGGCACCCCATTCCATCATCTTGTCTTGCAGATGGAGATGAAATATTAGCTGGCTTATCCTAAGATCTTTTCTTGCAAGCCCACAGACTGGTAAGGGAAATAAGTAACATACAACAGTAATGGTTCCAAAAAGTTCTTGTGACATAGAAGAAGGGAAATTGGCAAAGGGCTCCTGATTTCAGCAGGTAAGCTTCCACTGCCTCTTTTCATCCATTCCATTACACGCTGCCCTTGGTGGCCAATTATCTCCTTGTTCTCTTCAAGCTGTGTTCTCCCCACCCACGCTCTACACTTCTTTTTTAATCCAAGTGCAAGGAGGATGAAATGGACATTATGGGTAACCATGAACCCATTAAGGGAATCATTCGACCTAATTTTACCTGGGTAAAAAAGACTAAGGGACAGAAGCAGAATGTGGTTTTCCACGGGGCCCGGAGCTTCGAAGGGCAGCTCTTTTTCTGGCTCTATTACGAAGATGCATAAAGCAATTTGTGAGAAGTACGCAGAAAGCGTTTTATCTATTTAAACCTCATGAGTTACATAGATTTTATTTCCTAAACCTTTCCGTAAATTCTTCATACTGGTTCTGTGCCTGGAGCTAATATTTTATCAAGCATCTACTATGGGCCAAGGAGGTGCAGTTATTCCCCCCGTTTTATACATGAGGAAATGAAGTAATAGAGAATTTAGGTAACTTGCCCAAGGTCATAAAACTAACACTCTAACAGAGGGTTGAAACTACATCTTTCCCCTTTAGATATCTACATACAATGTGAATGTATTCTTTTTATTCAGGAGATTATATGCAATGATCAGTAATGGAAAGGGAAGTCAGCTAGTTATCCAGGGTCGTTCACATACAGAGATTTTACATAAAGCTCTTATTGACTGCAAGGAACTTAACGGACTTGTGCTGTATCTCAGAACTGCACTAAAAGTACTTCTATTTCCCCCATTTTCCAAAGAAGAGTTTTGTTTTGCTGTATCCGTGGCACTGGACAGGAGAGTCTTTGACATCTTTTGATTTGAGAAAAGATGTTCATAGACGATAAAAAGGCTCCCTTCCCCAACTCTCAGACCCTTGTAAGAGGGGCTTAACCTCATCAGTCTTCATTGTCTTCACTGCGTGGCCTTAGGCAAGTCACTGACTGAGCACTGAATCTTCCTTCTTTGAAAAAGAATATCTGGGCTATTTAGTCAAACTCACTATTTTATTTTATAAAGCAGCCCGTGATGATGGATTAGTAAGTAGGTTAAGATTGTACAGAGTACTAATATTGTACAGAGTACTCATATTTACAAATGGGAAAAGGACTAGAGAGTTTTTATTGAACAAAAAATTTTTAAGTGCTTAAAATCCGAAAAAAGCAAAAGGTAAGTTCTCTGTAATATTTTGATTTTAAGATATACGAGAGAAAGGGGGAGAAAGAGAGAGCACATATATATGAATTCTGAACTTCACAATTCTTACTTTTGTCTTTTATTTTGTCTCCTATCTGATGTGATTTGGGTATAATATCCGATCTTTCCTCTACCAGGAACGTATTTGCCAAATGCCCTATTGGGTAAATGCTTCTAACTGAAAAATTCTGTACAGGTTTTCCTTTCTCTGTATCAGACCACAGGAGCTGACAGTAATCAGTCAGTGTGATTGGTTTTCTGGCTATGGGGACAGGGATGTCATGAACAGGCTTTGACTCCAACTAGGACCATAAAGTAACACACCTGAGAGATGAGAACTTTAAAGATCTGCTCTCAGCAAGCTGAGCCAGTTTGGCCATTCCTGACTGGCAGGCCGGATCCAGCATTTTGCTCAGGAAATGCACTGGGAGGGGAGACCTCAGCGCAAAAAGTCATTGATACAGATGCAGAACTGTGCAAACCCTGGAATAAAATGGCCTGTTTTGAAAAGGAAACAAGATTAGAAACATGACAATATTTCATGATGAGGCACATTATTTCGAGATATGTCTCCAGAAGTGGGAATCAGTATGCATGAGGCCAGAGGGCCTTTGTCACTGTGAAAGTGAGCCCAAAACAAAGGGTGGGTTTGGAGCAGTGTTCCTGGTGGGAACAATTGTTTTCTCATCTGAGATTCTTTCTCCCAGAGCTCAAGAACAATTGAGACAAATGCTTTCAAAGGTCAAGGGAACAGACAATGCTGGGAACTCCAGGGAACACAGTGGCGAGTCCCCCGGTGTTTCCGTCACCACAGAGAGAACTGACAACAGCCCAAGGAGGTTGAAGCGGTCTGATGAGAACAATCTCGCAGCGTTCCTGAGCAATTTCTGTGGTTTCAGCGGAGTTCCTCCTCTACTGTAGTCTGTGCCGCAAATCTACCACAGATTTGGCTCAACAGATGATTTTCTTAAAAAGAATTATCTATGGTGGTTAAGCCATATTTCGGATGATACTCTAGCTGAAAGTCATAATGGAAATACTAGCACATGACTTATTTTTCCTAGCCTCAGTGCAATACCTGTTACCACTTAAATTGGATCATTTAAAATCACTCATTATGTGTGTGGATGTTATGATCAAGGAATAAAAAGGAACTGAAAAGTAGAAGAGGACAGATTACTGTGCTCTTATAAACTATAATTTATGCAGAGACCAGTTTTTCAAGAGGCTTAAAAAAAAAAAACAGGGGTGTATTTTTGCAAGACTACAGTAGACTTTTTCAAGAGAGCAGTATATTAAAAATAAAAACAGGATAAAAATAGAAAAGAAATTTATGAAGGAAATTCAGAAATGTGATTATAGCATCACGCTAATGACATGACAATTAACCTCAAAGGCATTTCCATGCAAACTTCCCTTTCCAACATAAGTCACTTCAGGCAAGGAATAATCCTGTCAGGCTGAAATACTGCATACTTGGTGTGAGTCTAAAAGTGTTTCGGCTTTCTTCATTCTGTTTTTATTGCCAAGTTGGACAGCATTAGACAGAGCTGTTCGGGAGTTAGAAGGATACAATAGTCTGCAGTTTTAAAAGTTTAAGGTTTTTTTATGCTTTTAACTCAAATGTACTTTTTAAATCCCAAACTGGGGCGCTCTCGGAGCTCACACCATGCACTAATATTTTGGCTCACTGGGTATGACAACATCAGACACAGTGAAGATGCTATTCAATGTTTTTAAAATAAAACGCAAAATCATTTGATAAAATACATGCTGATTATACAGTCGAAGCTTTTCACACTCACATGTACGTGAGCGTTAACAGCACTGGCTTGAAAACTCTGGTTCTGGCTTTCTGGTTAATGGTCCGTTTACTTAGAGTACAATCTTCCAGAGGGATTCCATAAAAAAATCTGCTCTGCTTGTGAAATAAACTACCAACCTTACCAACCCCTTACACAGGAGCTGAAGAGCTTCCTTATGCCACCTGAAAATATGACGTGCTTAGCTGGAAAGTACCATCCCTGTCTGTGAGATGGCTGGTGGCCACCCAAACAGGCCAGTGAAAAGGCAGTCAGCAGACACCAAAGAAGCCACAATAGCATCCTAACCCCACACAATGAAACCGAAGGCCCAGAGATCACGTTCTCCAGTTGGCCGTGGCGCCACCTGCTTGGCCTTCAGTTTCCAGAGGCAGGAGAGGTTTCATCCTGGATACACAGAGAGGCTGAGGATACTATCCCAGGTCAGTGGTGGTCACCAGATAAGGAGTCAGGTGAGGGTCCTTCGAGGTGAACGTGGCCCACTGAGCTGATGAGGGCCTGGATGTGGATTCTATTTCTGCCACTCTCTACAGCCTCTGGTCCCCTCGTGCCGGTCATTATTAAAAGCTGGGCCTCTGAGCAGCTTGGCTGAGGCAGCTACTCTGATCACGCCCTGTTGACAAGATCCATGAGGATGAGATTCTATGTATCTCAGAAGCCTCTACAATCAGGCACTGTTGTGCTTTAAATCATACAAATATGAGACTATTTTCTAATTACTTGTATTGATTTTCTATTCCTTCAGCTATGAATTCTTTTCATGTCATAATCTAACGCGGGTCAAAAAATATTTGTGGGGCTTCCCTGGTGGCGCAGTGGTTGAGAATCTGCCTGCCAATGCAGGGAACACGGGTTCGAGCC
Source organism: Eschrichtius robustus (assembly GCF_028021215.1). Classification (NCBI taxonomy): domain Eukaryota; kingdom Metazoa; phylum Chordata; class Mammalia; order Artiodactyla; family Eschrichtiidae; genus Eschrichtius; species Eschrichtius robustus. The sequence goes on from NC_090829.1 coordinate 49,359,861, forward strand.
CTGGTCTGGGAAGATCCCACATGCCGCGGAGCAACTGGGCCCGTGAGCCACAACTACTGAGCCTGCGCGTCTGGAGCCTGTGCTCCGCAACAAGAGAGGCCGCGACAGTGAGAGGCCCGCGCACCGCGATGAAGAGTGGTCCCCGTTTGCCACAACTAGAGAAAGCCCTCGCACAGAAACGAAGACCCAACACAGCCAAAAAATAATAATAATAATAATAAATAAATAAATAAATAAATAAAATTAAAAAAAATATATTTTTGAAGCATGGAATCGATTAAATACAACACACCTGAACAAAGAAAAGTCCAAGTAAAAGAAGATTAAAAACGTCCAAAGAGCTCAATTTAATTACATTTTTGAGTTGTCTTCTTCCACTCCACAGCATTTTCTGTCAAGGAAGAATTACTTCAGGGGGCTCTTTATAGGTTATACTTGAATACACAAATGTTCTCTTTGAATTTACCTCTCATCTTACAGAAAATTTCTGGGATGTCTTGAGGCAGCTACCTCTTCTCAGAAGCCACTAACTCACATACTCACCTCACCTCCCCCTAAGCCAGACCTTTGTTACTTCAATCTGCCATCTTGGCCTTTCTCTGAATGTTCTCTGTTAGTGCCGAAAATAAAGAAAAAAATTCTGCCTTGCAGGCTCCCTTTATCAAGTATACCAGTTTTTCCTTTCTTGAGAAATGGGATAGGAAGCATCTTGCCTCCTTAACGATATGATGGTGCGGTGATCGTACCTTACACAGAGGACAATTTGCTTTTCTTTAGAAAACTAGGTCAACGGTGGTCTTCATGAGGGATGTTATAAATAGACCAGTCTTCCTAAAGGAAGTTTGGATGGATTTTCAAGATACCAATTCATTACTACTTAGTTCCTCATTTTTTATTCAATCATTAAAAAGATGTTTAATGAATATCTATCAGGCTCTAAATTAAGGTTTCTCCTTAGAAACCCAAATCACACGTTGAACTCTTTTCTAGAATGGTTAAATCCTGCTCTGAAGGAACTCACAGTACTGGGGCTGATTGGCTTGGCCTCAAGGGTTTTGCTGAAAAGAGAAAGTGGGGCTTCCACCTTTTAGGGTCCATAGTCAAACTTTTACCCTAGGCCTAATTTTATTTCCTCCTTGGTCATTGTGATGGCCAATCATTGGCTCACTTTCCCAGTAGACAAGGACAGTTGCTGCCACATACAGAACTACTTCTCACTGACCCCCCTCCCCATAAGATAGTCAGTGACTTCTCCCACCATGAGCATAAATTTGTTCTTAGTATTAACACAGCAGCATAAATAATATAACTTATTTTAACTTGCCTTTGGAACTTTTATCTTACCACCATTCACAGACATTTTTCTTTAAATACCTTTTCTTCCCTTATCCTTCATTCCATCATACGAAGTATGCCCTTTCTAAAGGAGTCCCCAAATATTCTTGGTCGCAATGATGTCTCTCACAGTTCTGGGTGTTATTATATCTATAGTCTTGATCTCTCAGATTTCTCTCAATTATAGTCTCCTATTTTCCTTTTGTTGTGTCTATTGAATCAGATTGAAAGCTTCTCAAAAGAAACACAGTTCATGCACTAATGTATGTATTTTGTTCGTTCTTTCATTTATTCACTTTTTCATTCATCCACTCATTTATTCAAAAAACATTTATTGAGCACCTACTTGCACCAGGAGCTGGGCTAAGTATTGGGGATGAGGAAGTAAACAAGACACTCGAGTACCCTGCCTTTCAGGAGCTTATATTCTGGGCAGGCATGAGGAACACACCATAACAAGGAAATACATAAATAAACTAGCAAGATACTTGTGGCCCATGGTGATTGCCATGCAGAAAACAAAGCAAACAGGATGATGTGATTAGGAGAAACAGAGTAGGAAACTTTAGACAGCTGTGGTCAGAGAAGTCTCTACCAAGGAAGTGATATTTGAGCCAAGACCTGAAGCTGGAAGAGGTGCCCCAGAAAGAGAAATCTTTAAGAAGCAGAAAGGAAGCCAGTGTGGTTGGAGTACACAAAGTGAGTAAAGGAAGATCAAGAGGTAAAAAGACAAATAACCTATGGCCTCATGGCTGGGGAAGAATTTGGATATTACTCCTTATAGCAAGTACTCACTATATTTTTTATTGTTTGCTTAATGAAATGACATGCAAATGTAAGTTTCTCCTATAGATTTGGTCTAGTTTGTCACAAATTCACAAAGTTCAGTAATAGGGGTCTTTTTCATTCTAAGTGGTTAGTCCTATCTTTTCAGCATTCAAAATTTGACACCAGATGATGCCACTTTAAAGCCATTCTGGCACAAGTTCTGAGGAGCCGACGCCCACCTTGCATGGTACCCTTGTACTTGGAGATGACATTGCCCCCAACCCAATGCGTACAGGTCAAAATGACGGGCCAGTGTAGCTAGACCCCAGAAGAGATTTAAAGCTTTTCCTCTTCTCTGGTCATGTGAGAAGGAATTCAGTTCCAGGGGTTCTGTGAATTTCTCATTTTTCTCTTGAATTCACCTTTTTGAGTTATTCTAAATTCTGGTGGGCTTTCTAAAACACCATACCCCAAACTGCCATTTTGAGGCCATTCTACAACAAAGTGAAAAACAACTTGGACACAAGAATCATGTTTTTTTGAAATTTTCCAGCTGCACTACTGTAACCTATCATTTGCTGTCCTTTCAAGCATGATAGAAGCAAACCACAACAAAAGCTTTTGTTAGGAGCCAATTTAATAGCTGAAAGGTTGATCTTTTAAAAAAAAAAACAAAACGGGGCAGGAATCTTCAGAGAACGTAAGCACTGAAATTGGCATAAGAATTACACAGTGAGCTGTGAATCTGGAGAGAGTAACATCAGGCACATTGGTAGAGAGTAATACGTTTACAGGAGGAAGTGAGTCACAGAGGGAGTATAGGGGACTATGGCCCCATTTTACATGGAAATCCAGTAACTATTTGAAAAACATACATACATATATACATCGTTCTCAACGATGTTTGTGGTGTGTTTTCAAAATGAGAATTTATAAAAATCAAATTCTTGAAAAGATTTCTATTAACCACACTATTCAAAGCTTCAGTGAATATTTGATTCAGGCCCCAAACACTGCATGTTGCCAGTTTTTCTCAGTGTAAACTCTAGCATGCCCCTGTGCCAAGCTGATTTTAACAACCTCTACCTTTCTAAGCAGCCCTTTCATGTAGATTTACTTGAAAATGGCATCTCAGCCTCTTGTCACCTCATGTTCTCTTCCAGACCATTCACCCAGGTCAGTTTCCTGGCAGGTCCTCAACAAGCAGTTGGGGGTTCTTCGTAGACTGAACTTGGAGTAATTATGCTCTGTAATTGTGGAGTCAGGGCCTGTCTCCCAGTTAAGATTAGAAATGCCAACTCATTTCCTGTTTCCAAATCCAAACGAAAGATACTGACGTCTGATACTGATTCTCCCACATTTCAATTATTGTGGGGCACCCTGGAGCTGCCTTTGAAGGGTTCTCTTTATAGTACCTGGATCCCAAGCATAGTGCACAATCCTGGACCAACACCAGAGAATACAGAAAATGATTCCAGCTATCACATTTGATAACTCTTCAGGTCATTTCGCCTAAATTCTGGCAACCTGGGTCATATGGAATTGCGAATCTCATCTGGAGATGGACTTATTATTGGGTGTTTTGTAGAAACAGGAGAGCATCTGCAGAAAAGGGAGTTGAGAGGCATTTGGCACGTGTTAAAGGGTAAAGCACCTTCTTCTTAATTGTACAGATCCTTTTATTTTACAGCACATTAAACTTTAAAAGGAAAGGTAGCAAAGTTGAGCATCTGTTTTTTTCTCATATAAATTCAACTCCTAATAAATACTAAGCAGAGTTTCCTCAGACCCAGTTGTGGGCAGATAAGCAGTTCCATACACACAGAATTAATTGCAGTGCTCTCTAAACCTCCCTCGACTGTTTTTTTTTTTTATTTCTCTGCCAGTGAAATCAGCTTTTGTCAATTGCGTCTTGGGAAAGATGACATTCCCCAAGAGAATCATAGCCAAAATAAACAGGGTTAAGATGGAGAATAATACTAAAAATTATTACTATTTATTCCATACTACAGGACCTTCCACTGTAAAGCACATTCTGCACCTAAATTAGTCACAGTAATACGATTTTCATGCTGGAAATGAACCTGTGCATGTCCCCCCAGTTTCCTGACTTTGGAGGAGTAAAATATGTGTTGCTGGTTATCAGATTTTTAAATGTATTTCCCTTTCACATCCACTTCTTTCTCTTGAAAGTATCACAAAATCTATAACACAGTAGATAAGGTTACAAACTGCCTGTTACACTTTATAGTGACAGCTGTATAACTTTTAAAAACTGAAATGTAAAAGTGTCCCTTTGGGTCAACTTCGTACAGAAATGTGCTTGTGGTATAATTTTTTACAAAGAAGAAGATGAGACAGATTTTTGGGGTGGACACACAGGCCCTAAAATAAGGGGCTTATGAAGCTGTGCGTTCACCATCCCCCAAAGAGGTACTCTGTGCCATCCAAACGATAAACACTGGGAATGATGTCAAGGGTCATCTGGCCCCTTTCTCTGCTGTCTTCTTTTGGTTGGGAAAAATCAGCGTTCTAGATTCCATCAAGAGTATTCAGTATCTTTAAGTTAAGCAAATTGAATTAAACTATCAATTTAGTCAATTATGTCATTGAGAAAATGATGGGAAGAGAAAGAAGGAAGGCTAGAGATAAGAGATATAAAAGCAATTTAGGAGGAAAACAAGGAGAAAAGGGAAAGAAAAGAAAAGTAAAAGAAAGAAAAGCAAAAAAGAAAAATGAAAGAGAAGGAAATGAAAGAATCCATTTACTGTTAGATTCTATGTTGGTTAAAGAAAATTCTAAGAAACATTAAAAATCCTTTAGTTATTTGCAATCACTAAGTTGATCTGTTTGTGTGCAAATCATTTATTTGCCATTGTGTTAAGTAAGTTAAAGCAGTAGCCCAGCTTCCTCTTCTTTTTTGTCATTGGCTCTTATTCTTGGCCGTATTTCACATTTCAACCTGCTCACCATATGTGTACATACTTATGCTTTCTTTGCCACTAATTGCTTCTTTTTTGACAATACCATCTATATGTGCATAGTATATGGCCGTTTTTATCACTCTAAGCCTATTAATGCCCAGACTTATGGTTCCCAGAGGAATTAAAATTAACCAGCTCTCTAAATATTGTTCATGAGTTGGAAAACTCCTGTATTTTAGAATCTCACTTCAGTTGTTTTTAATTGGTTTGCAATATTTCACCCTTCAGGGCTTGCCCTTAACTTTTCAAAGTATATATTAAAAAAAATTTATGAGAGTGATATGAAAGGCAAAACTTAGGAAAAATAAACACTGCTTTTGCACAATGATAGTACTTATTCTATGATTTAAAGCCTGATTTTATAGTTTGGTAGAGACTAAACTCCTATTCATTTTCCACTAACTTCTATGATCATCAATGAGATTTTTACCTGTAAATAAGCTACCAGCCTAATGTGCTCTATCAGCAAAAAATACAGGGCTCTATATAAAACCAAATTCTCTTATGGTGAATTTCTCTTTTAGAGCTAGAGATCCCTAACACATTAATTTATTTTTTGAGTTTGTCTTAAAATGTTGCTTTTTATTTCTAGAATACAGAAATAAAAATACTTAGCTTTTGAAGAATGGTCACTTTGTATGACCCATAAAACAAATCACTGACAAAATTCCCCTAAGTCCCAAAGACCCATTTATTGTTAATGACAAATGCACGCACGCACACACACACACACACACACACACACACACAAATACACACGCAACTCTCAAGTATATTAATAGTGTTTACTATTCCTCAAAAATAAAGTGATAGGTTCTACAGATAAATGATAACATATCTAACTTAGAACTACAGATTGCTATGTTTCTGTAACCAGGGCAGACAGAGGAAAATATTAATTTTGTTTATAGAAAGAACAAATGAATGAATTAATAATAATATGTCGTAGTCATGTAAAACGGAGATCTTTTATATCTTCATTCTTAGTTCCCCCAAATAACAAAAAATTTACTATCTCTCCCTAAGAAGCCCTAGCATCAAACCATTTGGCTTAAAAAATAAGTACTATCAAGAAATTTTGAGCAAGTACATAAAGCTTGGAAATGCTGGCCCAGCCATAATATTTCAAGCAGAAACTTTTCTTCACAAATAAACTTTCTCTTAGAGTTTTGCAGGATAAGTAACCACGATGACTTGGATTTCAATGAATATTTGTTAAATAAGGGAGTAAACGGAGAAATAAATGAATAAAGTGGAGAAGTAAAACCACATGGAGGTATCAATCAGAAGTCTATAAGAGAAGAAATCCACTACCAGACTGATTTTAAGTAAGCTTTTTCACATCTCAGATGATCTGCTATGTGCATATTTCCTACACTGACAAAAACAAAATGCTATTCAGAATTTCCCAGATTGGGTGCCCTGTGTATCTCAAAGAGCTATCATAGGAAAAGGGCAACCCTGATGGATGATAATCAGTGAACAAAAACACTTTTTTAATTTATGTAACGGTGCTTTTCTCTGTGAATAAGTAGCATATACTTGTACAATAACAAGTGGCACGTGATCATTAATTGTGAATTCCGAGGTTAAGAACCTTTGACTTTGTGTGCATGAATATTGAGACACTTCACTGTGCTCAGACGTTCAACAAACATACCACTCGCTTTCATCTACGCTGAGTCTGTCACTTGACTTTCGACCTTTCATTTGGCACTGTCCTGTCATTTCTTTGGTTTTGCAAATTCTAGCTTCTCACTTGACCTCTCCATTGTGACCTTTCACTTGACCTGTGATCTCATAAATTCTGAGATCTCATACATGTAATTGGGGAAAAAATAAACAAAACATCTGGATGAAGCTCCTCCTGAATTAAGTCTGAGTAGATGAAACATAGAACCAAACACTTCAAGATGTCTGAAAATAATTGGATACCCATTAAGATGATATGTAAATGGTAAAAAATAACTTTTTAAAGAAATGACCATAATACATCAAATTATTATAAAATAGTTCATAACGGTTAAGCTATAAGCAAAAGATGCAGAATTCGCTTCCATGAGAATATTTCTCTGGTCTGATCACATTAAAAAAAACAAAAACAAAAAAAACTAAATTACTCCAGTTAAAAATGAAACACCTTTAATGTAAGTAATACTGAATTTTATCATCTTATTACTCAAACATGGGAGTCAGAATTATTGTGTAAGAGGGACCAAAAGATTTTACCTAGATAAAGAGTGTGTAACCCACTACAGTATTCAATATAAAGTTGGGTATAATTTAAGTGCTATCTGATCACCCTTAATCACTCACTCTCTATAGCACTGTTTTATTATCTTTGTAGCACTAATTAACATCTGAAATAATCTTTACTGATGTGCCATCTGTCCCTCCCCCCTCGAGTGCAAGCTTCACGAAGGCAAGAAATTTGTCTGTTGTGGGAACTGCTGAGTCTCCATCACCAAAAAGACCATCTGGCATTTTCTAGTTGTTGAATATTCGTTGAATAAACAAAAGAATGTCTACCATAAATGCAAGTGTCCTCTCCAAACATCACTTCACATAATTGCACACCAGAGCAAAAGTCTAAAGTAGATCTTCCTGGCTAATTTTAAAGTTTTAATTACAATTCACCCATTTTTCAAAAGTCCAATACCCTTTAAAATGTATCCTGAGGTTTTCAATATTGGCATCTTATTTTACTTTTATTACTCTTACCATTAAGATATTTTTCTCCTACAAAAACAAAGACCCCCCTCAAAAATCTCTAAAATTAATCAAAGTTGATTACTATCCTCAAATGCCTGCTCTAGTACAGATTTAAGATTTAAGTCACACATCTTGCTAATTAGAAGAGTCATGTTCCTTTCATTAGATTTCTGGATTCATATATTAGAAAACTAGTTTAGATTCACAGTGATATGAAAAGAGTTATGAAACATTAGAGAATACCAAGTTTAATGTTTTGCCACCTGAAACGACCACAAAAAATTTATACTTAAGAATGTTCCAGCTAAAAGTTACAATGCACTTCAGATTACTGTGGAAAGCTCAGACAGAAACCACAAAATAAACGAACAAACAAAAAAACTGGACTGGACAAAATAATTATTGGACAAAATAATTATTAAATAAAACAATTTGAAGGCAATCTCTTCCAAAGGTTCGCTAGAATATCACCTGGACTTTGTTTTAAAAGTTTGCAAAAGACATAAAACTGATCAAAAAACCAAATCTGATTGAAAGTCAACTTCCTCTTAAATAAGATCTTCCTTTCCAATTAAGGAAATTTCAGTTTGAATACTAAGAAAGAAAAAAGTGAGTTTTCACTTTCAAAATGGTGATAGAATAACAACTATGACTATTTACATCCAGCATTTAGTCATTTAACAAAAGATTATAAACTGATGAATGCTAAAATTTAATATAATTGAGCCCTTAAAATTTTAACACCAAATAAATACCAAGAATGTCTTATGCTTATTTAAATCTTATTTGAATATATTACGTCTTCAGCGTAACAGGTATGTAATAAGAATCTATAATACCAGATTAATAACATGTATTTTTGGAATGTAGAGGAATCCTCACCTTTTATGGGTTACAAAATACTGAAAGAAGTGTAAGAAATGTGAATTGCTGTTAAAGTGAAATTTAAACTAATCACAAAACCAGAATTTTCTAACTTCCTCGAGCTAAGTTGAATAAATGGTTCAAAGTTTGGCTAAAGTTTGAGGTTCCTTCTTGTTTAATCCAAAGCAGTTCATTTTTCCTTAAAGGTAATCAAAATAGTCAGACATGGTACAAATAATTTTGTTGGAGGAGAATGATGTCTGTGGTTTATTTAAATAATGTAATACCAATAAGGGGAACTTTAAGCAATATTAGAGTATTTGAAATATATAGAGAAATAAAAATGGCAAAACAAAAATATAAAAGAAAATTAAGTACAGGAATAATTTTGTAGATGCCACTGATATATTGGTCATACTAACAATATAATATATAAAGAATAAAATCTAAGTAATAACTGTCAAAAAGAATAGCTCCAAAAGTTAACCTGAAGGGAAAACTATTAACTATTTAGGAATATATATTAAAATATAATCAAGACTTCAAATAAGAAGTTCTGGAATTTCAGATAAAAAACTAATATGGGGACTTAAGGAGATATTCAAGTTTTTTGACGCCCTAATAAATAAATTAACAAGGCTACTATTTCTGCGTCATAGCCTACTTTAATGTATTAATGTAATCCAAGAAATGGTATTTTCCTAAATAAGTAAAGAATAGAACACCACTTACATTTTAAAAATTACAGAGAAATTAGTAACAGAAACAGTTGTGGATACTATAAAAAGCAACGTGGAAATTTTGAGGAGAAAAAGGACAGAGAATCTAAATCTATTGTGTTGATATAACAAAGCCCAGACTTAAAAACAAAAGCAGGGTTTGCTGGCTTTACTTCTGCTTTAGGTAGAAGCTTTTTACTACAAGAATTCAACTGCTGAAGTTCATTTCCTGTCTTTAATTCTAAACGAGCAATTTGCTGATAATTTCCTGTCTACATTTTCATAAAGTAAAAAGAACATGACTGGTTAAGCTTAATGTTTCAATAACCAAATAAACTTCAGCAAGCACAGTTTAGGAAATTAGACAACTATCTAGAAACTAGTTTTATGGTTACGAAATTCCTGAAAACTGTTTATCTCCCCCAAATGTTTGAAAATATTCTGAAGGCCTTTGTGATTGCCTCTTTGACCCCAAAACAAATAGAGCACCGTTTCTTTGCCTCAGTGGGCCCAGAGCAATTAAAGTCAAAAGGGTATGAATCCCCCTGAACTCTGAGCTGTCCCAACAACATAGATGAGGAAGAAATTACCCCTGGCTTGGTTTTAGCCTACAGCACGCCCCCAAACCCTCCACTAGATCTTTTTGCCTAAAGTAGAAATTTGCTTAACTTGAACTTTTTATAGACTATGCCCTTGGACCCATGGTTATCAGCATTTTTGGTCGAAAGTAAACTGGTGCATCACTAAAAGGGACCCATCTGAAACCTAAGTTAAGCTATCAATTAAAGATGGAGAATCGCTCGTTACTATTGCCTTAAAATGAGGCACCCTCTTTCTCCGGTTGAGGTCGCAAACATCTATTACAGCATTTGCAGAAGTGGATCTTAGGAACTGTGTACTGTTTCCAAGGCTCAGAAGAGGGCATAATCCATAAAACCATGAAATGTGGGGACATTTGATAAAACTTCAAGAAATGCCGGTTTGTGCCACCACCCACCTCCAGGTGCCAGCCAGTGGTAGAGAAGAAGTCAAATACTAATTACAAAGGGAGACTTTATTAGATTTAAGGGGAACAGATGAGCCCAAATCCCCCTTTTTACTATCTACTGTACACTTAGCTAATGCTTCCTCCTGTGAGAAAGGCTTAAACAGTAAGCACAAACAGCACAATGAAATTGTAATAAATACTCTCTCAGCGTGGACCTGGATTATTTCAGCCACCAGCAATGTGAGCAGCTGCAGGTGTGGCACTAAATAAAGTAATATAAAGTGTCTAAATTGTAACAGTGGAAGTACTGTTTCAAGATCCTTGTCTGCTTTTTATTAATAGTCAGATTCCTTGCTATCAGCAGCCACAACTACCTTTACCCTATTATTCAGCAACAATATTTTGATAGGCAAAGATCTATTAAAATCACTGTTGATATTTTGTGACCATAGTCATTTTGGAGTCGAATAAGCGTTCAATCTTCTCACAGAAGGGGAGAACGTAAACTTGTGATTCAGGAAAAGAGGAAACCAGGGGTTACAAAGGTGGAGAGGCCAAGTAGAATGGAACAGACCCCCTCCATCAAGTAAAAAACTTGGCAGGATAACTAGAAACAGACCAACCCTAAATCTTTGGGTTCATGAGCCTTTAGTAACATACTTAACTGAAATAAAACTAATATTCCAGTGTTAAGTTTCACCTTAACATACATCAGCAGTTATAAGTAATAACACCAGGTATAAAAAGTTATAATCAGAAAGTATTCATTTTGTTTACAGAATATACCTTAAGGGAAGGTGAGACATTCCTTAACGCATTCGCGTAATTTCTAAAAAGGAGAAAAATTATCTACACAAAGAGAACTGTCAACTTTCCCTTGCTTTTTCTATCAAGAAGCATTACTTTTGGGGGAAGGTGGGCTGATCACTTATTTGAAGTTTCCTACAAAAATAGAGAGCACCAGATTTCCGAAACATTTGTTCTTGAGACAAGAACCACTAATACCTAGGAAAAAAATGTTGAACAGGAAATGCTTGACCAATGTTGCATCACAAGATATCAAAAGAATTTCACTTTGGCTACTTCAGTGAATCAAGTCAGGACATTCTTGATTTTTTCCGCAGTCTCGAGCTTCTACAAAATGAATTTTTTAAACAAAATTAGGGACACCAAAATTGTTCTAAAAGTTTCCGATGAGTGAAATAAAGTGAAACTCTTCCTCCAGAATGAAATGTAAAAATGTATTAGTGCTGAGAGAGTAGATAAACAACATTAGTGATCTGTGAATAGCATTCAGGAAATTCCATTTATCTGATGAGCCGCTGGCTAACAGAGCAGTGTTTCATATGTCACCAGCTAGCTAAAGCTCCCCATTGTGTGCACAGATTTCCTTTAAAGGCATTTTAGCATCGTTTTGCACATTAGGAGATAGTTTCCTTACAAGTGAATGGCAGACCCAAGGAAGGAGTCTTCTTCCTAGTTTTCTTTTTAAATTGATGTCCATCTGCACCTCACAGCACAGTAATTCCACAAATCCCTAACTCAGGATCCTTGTCATAGGACTGCCTGCGGCAAATCAGCCCATGAGTTTCTTTTTGAACAAGCTTTCTTTGAACACTTAAAGCCAGGGATGATTTAACAGAAAGTGTCTCAAGTCGGTGAGCTACAGCCCCTTTAGACTCTACCCAAACAAAGCTACTAATGTGTGGTCAGTTTCTTGGCAACTCCAGTCCCGGCTGATAACGCCCCTGCTTGCTATTCTCCAAGGAGCCGGCTGCTGGAAGACTGCTCGGAACCGCATCCCCTGGTGCTCCTGACGCGGGCGATCCCCCGACTGCTTGGCGCCAACCACAACATGCTACCCACCGTGAGAGAGCAGGACGCGGGCTGCTCTAGTCAGGACTTATCGTCTATCATACTGATTGACGAAACCAAGAGTGAGCAGAAAAAATAAACACGAACAGAGGCTGCAGTGTATGGGCCAGTCAGCTGGGAGTTTTAGTATTTGGCCTTGGTGATCCTACTCTCATGGTAGGTTATCTTTGCCTTGTGCTATCATTTATCATAACTTTTGAGGGCCAGGGAGAGAAACAAACCTACAATTTTTCTATTGGTTACATTCATTAGACTGCTTTCTTTTTTTCTTTTTTTTTTCTTAGCACTCCTTCCTTTGCCCCCCCATAATAATCCCATCCCCTCAATAGTATTCCCCAAAGAACAGGGAAATTAAATCTCAATACAGTTCTCCCCCTTTTACTCCTTTTCCAGCATAGATCATTGCAAGTAATTAACCTTTGTTATTCCATCAAATCTAGAATGCAAACCTCCATGTTCATTTACTTAAGTCAGACCTAGTAATCAATCTGCTTCTCTAGCAGCTCAACTCAATGAAGATCCTGGATGTTGTTCAGTTATTCGGATTACTAACATCTTCTTCTTAAATAATGGCACTTGACTTTTTCAGGCACAGACCATGTTTTGTATTGGTCTTGACAGCCACTATAAAGTACTCCCCCAAGTGTCAGTAACAAAGATGATTTGTATGTGGCTTGCAGTCTTCCAGTGTTCTAATAGCTTTCTCATTCCAACCCGGGAACATGGAACACAGGGCAGCTGGTTAAAGCTGATACAAGCATTTCTTCTCTCAGCAGGCTATTCTTGCATAACCATTTATTTTGCAAAGTTTTAAAGTGCCTGAAGGATTTAATTATGTACATAGACAACCCCTATAAACTCTATTCTAGGGTTTTATTGACTTTTGTGCTGGGCAGCTCTTAGGCATTTCAATTAAGTGTTTTTATAAGAAAAACTACAATATTGTAAAAAACAAAATTCTTTATAGATACTTCCAAACAGTTTTTTTTTTTCCCCCATTCTGATTGAATAAACTCTATTTAATTGACAGAAAAAATTCCAGGTTAATTCAAGGTTTAGTTTTTCCACTTTGGAAGAATATAGGGTTGGAGTCCCACGCAGGTTTGGGAAAAGGGACCTGCCAATATCAGTGAAGGAACCAGGGCAGAGGGAGGGGGACAAGATGAGTCTGTAACATACTCTGAAGAGTCATGAGGCTACCCGATACTGGGGAGTTTACTTAAACTCACAAGGTAAAAACCAAAATGCAAAATTTTACATGTTCCACTTAACAAGTGCAGAATAATAAATTACCAAATTCATTTGGAGCACCCGCCTGACAGGTCTAACCCTCAAAAGTCTCCAGGAGACCCTAAAGCCGCCTTTGTCTGCCTTCTTCAATTGCAGGGCTCAAGTATTTACAAGACTTCTGCAAACCTGCCTTCATTACGATGTGGGATATTTCAGTCCCAGCAGGTGGCCAACAGGAGACCAGACCTGCCCCGTGAAATATGTGATACTTTTTCATATACTTTAACCAGAAATGTGCCCCTCTGCAACTCTCCTAACTGTTCTAATTTCCCTTTCTCCTCTTAATCTCCTCAGCAAGCCATGAGCTTGCATTAAAATCTACCTAAAACATTTCACCCACAGGCAATGTAATTCTGAAACAAGCAACCAACATTTCACAGCTCTGGAGTAATAGATTAATTTGAACCTAATGCTGCTGTCGTTTACTGCTCCAAATGTTCTGGGGTAGACATAGCCCCCAGGCATGGTGCTGTGGCATGCACAACTTTGGGAGCCGGAGCTACAGTTGGCTTCACATCTGTGCATCACATTTGCCATGTGCCTCATTATCCTGCACCCCACTGTGGCTACCTGTCCCCCCTCAGCTTCTCAGCCACAGGCGATCCCATTTTTTTCCCCTCCAACTAAGAATCTTTGTTCTCCTTCTCACTTACTACATTTTTGCGAGACCTCTGCACCCAAGCCGTGGGGATTCAGTCCATGTGAACAGCTCAGGCCCTTTAGACTCTTAATTCTCCATTAGGAAGAGGAAAATCACAGCATTAAGTTTCTGACATGCCACTGCATAAATTGTGCCATGTGCAGAATCTACCAGAGTCTGTGACCAAACATGGGAGCGTGTAATAAAGCCTGGCGTTGTTGGTTTTGACTTTAACAAGTTTGGTCGGTTTCAATTATCTGTAAGCAAAAAAAAAGAGTAACTTCCAATTCCAGATTTAAGGGGGACCAAAAAAATATTCACAGAAAGGAAAGATTGTCACAACAGAAATTAAAACCAAGGGTCTTGAGCTATTTAAGGAGTCAGCATTTCAAAGCATATTGCCACAAATAGTTGACATATACAACGCCCACCCCCCCCCCAAAAAAAAAAAAAACACAAGGCTTTAAAAATACATGTAGTAAACCAGGCCAAACAGCTGCTTAAATTTTAATCCTGCTTAAACAATAAAAGAATGGTATGACTCTTTTATTGGTTTTCCATTGGAAGTGTTTGGGGCACCCATTTAACAAGAGACAGAAGAAAGTTTCAGTCCTGCCAAAATTATTTAAAATATGCAAAACTTAAATAATATCTGTCGTTATTATTTTAAAGTGTAGGTGTTATCAATAATAATAGCATCAATAATGAAATATGTAAAAAGCAACAGAATACTGGTGTTTAGATATAGAAAAACCACCGTCCTTGCCACAAGATAGAAGAAAAAATTCAAACCAGAGGAGTTAGCCTCAAAAAGACCAAAGCTATGAATAAAGAAATTTTAAAACTTATCTACGTATTACATATGACAAGCTGGATTTAGACAGTAGTCAACACGGAAGAAAGGTGGCTTAGAGCTCTTCAGTTATTTACTTGTGTGACAGGAAAATAACTTACTGTGGGAGATAGGAAATTAATTAGTTTTAAATGATCATTTTCATAAAACTAATACCTTAAAAGATAAATCAGATTCAAACATTACCTACAACCGATCACTCAGATTTTTAATCCCTCAGAGGAGAACAAAATTGAGGTCTAGGAAGAGAATTTTTTAAATGCCTTCCCCAAGTAGAAATATGCTTTGCTCTAGAAATTGTATTGGATTTCCACACCTCCCCACATAATCCTCAAAATCTACACAGTACAGAGCATTGAGTCTTGTACATTTCATTATATGCTTGAATTAATTTATCCTATATGGAATTTGTTACCTTTACAATAAAAAAGTCGCTATTCATTATGGAGAGTGGACAGATGGAACGTGTTCAGCTTAAGACATCAATAAGAAGAGAGGGAAAAACTTATAATCCATGAGGCACAGCTTTCGCCATCTGGTAGTTCCCCACTTGTCTGCCAAGACTTTTTCCCCAAATAAAAGTGAACGTTTCTCTTTGGAGTTAATGGAACATTCTTAGATACTGACCCCGAGCCTGATTTATTGATAATAAGCAACCATACAATTAAAATATTTTCCAAAAATAATCCATATTGTAGGGGAAAGTTTTGAGCCTAACTGAAAAAAAAAATTAAAACTACTCTTTCTCTAAAAGCATTATCAGATGAACAAAACAGTTTTTTGCTTTGATAAATAATAAAGGCCATTGAACAAGTTATTTCATCCCCTAGAAAAACACATTGTAAGCTACATAAATACAAAATGGTGCAAAAGAGAGGCTGGCAGTCTCAGGCTCAGACTATGTTTACACAACATTCCCAAGCCCTTTATCTGGCAGATGATGCCTGATGTGGAAGGCAAGAGGCTCCATGGACAGGTACGTCCCAAGCCACAGCTGTTACAGCATCCCTCTACCAGGACGCAGCACACAAGCCTACCACTCTTAGAAATATGTTAAATGCTATCATATACTATAAAACGTAAGTAAATCATCCCATCTATTAACTAAAACAGTGCATATACCCTTTTCATGTGTTTACCTCTCCTCCTATGTGTCTGCTTCGTATTGCTGTTGTTCTTTGCAGTAAGCTCTCTCGTCCTATGAAAGACATAGGGCCAGTTCTTTGTTTATTAGTGCAGTAGCTCCAGATCCTATGAATAATATTAGGAAACATACAGCCATTTCTCTGGCAATTGTCTAGCATTTAAAAAGATCCTTGTGTGGAAGAAAAGCTAACTACCTAATTTTTGTATTCCAGGATTAACAAAGGACTTTACTATAACAATGTAACAGCATATAATGAAATGTACAAGAGTCATTGTTACAATGTAACAATGTTACATTGTGACATTGTAAATTCTTAAAAGAATTTCTAAAATTTATTAGCAATTTAGACAATACACATTTATTAAACACTTACTATGTGCTTAGCTCACAACCCCCAAAATGTGGACTAAAATGTGATGGATATGCTATAGTACTTTTGACACTGAGAAATTTAAAAAAAGAAAAACCTTACTGGCATATATATAAACTGAATTTTGGGACACCAAGGCTGACTACACAAAATATATTTTTCTCTAAATTGCTCTGTTAAAAATGTGATGGAGTAAAATTAAACCAAAGCTTGAATCAATATGATACCAGCTAGGTGATTGTCACCAGTTGCTCTACTGAGCTGCTCAATTTCCTCGCCTTTAAGATGAGAATTATTATAATGATACCTACATCATAGAATCATTATGAAGATTATTAAGATAATACGTGTAAGAGCTTAGGATAGTATCTGACACAGCATAAAAATAATATATCAGCTATTATTATTTTTATTAAGTTTGCTTTCAGAATTTTTAACAAATTTTAAACCATTTAACATCATTGGAATCATATTAAAATTATTTGTGAAAACTACCCCAAACCAACTAATCCAAATCTATGAGGGTAAATATAATGTGTAGCTAGAATTGAGACCCTCTGATGAAGATGTTAAAATTCTACAGATTGGCAACCCCCAAATGATTTGCTTTGGTTACTTCCTTGTGTTCTCCTGCAGCAAAGCCTAGCTCAGTGATTTGCATATAGTAGATGTGCAATTATCAGATAAAATAGAAAACTGCTAAATCTACCTCTCAGTTTGCATTGCATGAATTCTTGGTCTTAGAGTTGTTTCTACACATGGTAAAACATGTTCAAGAATGCATTCCTAAGCATTGTTCAGGGAATACCCTTTTGTCTCATATTTATTTGACATCTCTCCATTAGTACCATTATGGGCTGAATTACATCCTCCCAAAATTCATATATTGAAGCCCTAACCCCAACCCAATACCTCAGAATGTGGCTGTATTTGGAGATAGGGTCTATAAAAGTGGTTAAGCTAAAATGAGTCATTAAGGTGGGCCCTAAACCAATCTGACTGGTGTCCTCAGGAGAAGAGAAAATTTGGATGCACAAAGAGGGACCAGAGATACACACACACAGAGGAAAGGTCATGTGAGTACACAGAGAGGTGGCCATCCACAAGCCGAGGAGAAAGGCCTTGCAGTCTGTGGTATTTTGTGATGGTAACCTTAGAAAACTAATTCAACTCCATTCATCTTCCCACTCATTGACTCATCCATGGGTAGGGTTCCAGGATCCCCCTCTCTCACAAAAGTTCTATCGCCCAACATATTCTACAATGTATCATATTTATTTACATGTCTGAAAGCCCACAAAACTGAGATTTCTTAAACTAGAGACTATCTAATTTATCCTTGTCTACCTAACATCTACCTATGTACCTGGCATAATTGCTGAATGAATGAGTGAATGAATGAACAAACACCAAAATGATTACCAAGTCAAATAAATGAATAATGAGTGCTTATAAAAAATGGAAGAGAAACTCCCATAACAGAACCTTTTCTGACTGTTTCAAAACCCTACACCTGATATGCAGTGCCACCTACTAGCGCCACTGATAAGCAAAGCACACGGACATAAATATCCAAAGAAAAAGACGGAACAACACACAGTTCTATGATCTCTGGACTACTATGCACAATTCAATCAAAAAAAACCTACATATATTCCTTGCTTAAGATCTGCAAATCTTCCCTGGCTCCTTGCCCGAGGCAGAGGTATGTTCACTCTAATTCAAGCCAATCTGTATCCTTTCTACTTTAAGGACTGTAAAAGCGTTGCTGAGATTTGAAAATCTGGCCTGATATGGCAACGAGCTTTTAAAAACTTTGATCCTTAAGAATCTATTTTTAAATAAAGTTATGTGGTAATAAAATGTGAAAGTCTGGATTGCATTGATATGGAATTATGGAATTGTTGATAAGTAATAACATTTTGGGTACAATGACTTTAAACATAGTTTAAAGCCAAACAGAGTCCTAGGATACCACCGCCGTATTATGGGCATTTTCTATCACTCATTCATAGCACAAAAAGCCAGAAGGTGGCCCTCAGGGATTACACACAGTGTAATGACACAACAGGGAATTAAGGTGAACCAACCAATTTAAGTTTCAGTCTCTCCCCTTCTATAATTGACTGGAACTGAGGTTACAGAGCCTCCTTCAAAATTTGTTTTAAAAATACAATAAAACAGTGTGAGCGGACATCTTATTTTTATTGGTACTTATATTCTGCATACGATTAAGCACAAACTTGCAAAGAATTAACCACTCCACCAACCCATTGGATCTGTTATCAAACTTGCAAGAGCCAGGAATGTTTTGAAGGGAAATGGGGGCGCGTGACCTGAAGCCCACTCCCTTGGGTCAGTGCATGCTGGGAGGGGAAATGAGCTACAGAGCAGACAATTTTCAGCTTCAGTGGTTTTACTTTCTTTACCAGGCCTCACGAAAACACACTGACAAAACAAAGGACACAAAATTAATGACCCATGCATTCTGTCAATTGACTCTTAGTAGCAGTGGCCAGTTCACCTTAATTTTTTTGTTCACATTGAACATGTAGCCCAAGGCATTGGTTAAGGTTCACTTAAGAATTCTTCAAAGGCATCACTTGGTTTTCATTAATTTGTTAACTGTAACTTCTCCTTTCTGCTGAGGAACCCACAAACCAAGTGAAGGCCTTTATGCAAAAATGAAAGAACAAAAGGTAAATGTTTGACCAACCAGCCCTTCTTTTGCCTCCAGAGCAATCATTTCTCCTTCATGAATATTACAGTAAATGATATCCACCGGATTTTTCTAGAACTTAAACTATATTTAAACCTTCTTGATTTTCTCAGAAATCCAAGTGTCAACTCACAGCTATTGTAGAGGGATAAGTAACACTGTAGCTTGTTATTTCTGTGAGTAATTATTTCCCAAAGACTGTGGTCTTTAACCAATAATTTTTTATGAAATCTAATTTGAGCATACATAAAATATGGTCGATATTTGGCCTTGGGACTTCCCTGGTGGTGCAGTGGTTAAGAATCCGCCTGCCAATGCAGGGGACACGGGTTCGAGCCCTGGTCCGGGAAGATCCCACATGCCACGGAGCAACTAAGCCCGTGCGCCACAACTACTGAGCCCATGTGCCACAACTACTGAAGCCCTCACGCCTAGAGCCCAGGCTCCGCAACAAGAGAAGCCACCACGATGAAAAGCCCGCGCACCGTAACAAAGAGTAGCCCCCCGCTCGCCGCAACTAGGCAAAGCTTGCGCGCAGCAACGAAGACCCAACGCAGCCAAAACTGAATAAATAATTGAATTAATTAATTAATTAATTTAAAAATATATTTGGCCTTAGATAAAATTTAAGAATCAACAAAAAAGCAATAAGAATTCAAAAAGATGTGTAATGGAACTTAGTACTTTCGTACCTGTACAAAAATTATACCACTTTTAAGATGATGGTAACACTTTGCATTGAAATTTTCTTTCACTTACTGGCGCACAATGGACAGTTTGATATTACAGTAAATTTTTCTGTTTGGTCAAAAGTTACAAGAAGGTTCATCTCTATGAACATCTTTCTTCGTAAAATTGCAAAAAAGTTGAACAGTTTTCCAAGGACACATAAATAATGAATACTGAGGCACCAATGGCAGGGTCAGAGTTTTCTTTATCAACTTGAAACCAGAATATAGGGTGAGGCAACAGTTGCTTTCAAGCCTCGCAGGAAGTTGGTAGTTTCAACATTTCTCTTTATTAAAAAACAGTATCAAGACAGTTCTAAGTGCGACGGAGTCTACCATGAGGCCATTTGGTAGTTTTTAGCAAAGGAAATGGATCCCATGAAGCAAATGTACCATTCCTTTCTAAAAGCTTCTCAGACAGTTATAAAATATGATAGCAACGCTTGGTTGGTACAACTTCACATTAGTTGCATCTGTCAGCATTTCCATTACAAACCCTTGATTTTCAAGGTTTTATAAGTCAGCTGTGAAAAGTTGCTTTAGAAAGAAAGTTGGCAAGGCAGTCTCAGCCAGGGAGTTTATCAAATCGAACAAATCTTTGTTTAGCTATCTCTCAGTTCTGTGAGCCAAGGTCTACTCCCAGTTAGACATGCCAAACTTCCAGTGACTTCAATGCCAGAGAAAGGTTTTTTCTCTCTCTTTAAATTCACTTCACAAGAGCTTCTCTCATTCTTGCTTCAGAAGCCGCCAGGATCCAGCTCATATCCTGTGTAACCCAGTGGGAGAGGAGCCACATCATATGTAACCCTGTAGGACATATGAATCGAGTCTTGGCCAAGTGTCTCCGGCATGAAGTGTGGTCAGCACTACAGAGAGATGTGGAACTTTTGAATATGTGTGCAATTAAAATGTAGGCACATCATACTACTGCTTGCAAAGTGAAGTGGCACTAATTTATTAAAAGCCTTGTTGACTGTGGGAGCATGTGTGTATTTCAGGGGAGTTCTAATTACTTAGCATATGAATTTACTGATACACTGTCTTTGAAGAAGCAGAGGAAAAAAGACAATCCGAACCATGTATATCATGTATAGCATACCTGTTGTATAGTCTTTTATATATATTTATTTAATTGAGATTTTGATGTTGGAATTTATTATAGACGTGTTCTTGCTCAGAAGTGGGTGTAGATCAGTTCTAATCAAATATAAAATTACACTATTTATAAACTTATAAGAAACTTAGAAGAGATAGCTCTGGACAGGATAGTATAATAGTTCATTTTTAAGATTGTATCAAAATATTTTGTAAGATATTTATCCTTACATGCAATAAATTTCATCTAGTTATTCATTTAGATAGATATACTAGTCTAGATATCTTTGACACATAAGAATACAAATCAGACAAAAATTCTTCACAAAATCAATTTTAAGTTTGAGAGGGGAGGGAAGACATACGTGGAGACTACCATGATAAATGCCCTAAATGCTAGGCATCAGAAGAGAACAGAAAAGGTGTTTCAGTAGATCAGAAAGTGGAGATTTATGGGATATGCCCAAGGGCATATTACTATTAATAAATCTGTACTACAATTTAGTAAAATATTTAAATATAGTAACATTCAAATATTTAAATTTGATATAAAACAAGTTTAACATTTACAACTATAATGTATAGTTTTATAAATACTTAATTTGTATATTTAAATATAACATCCATTGAATTAATAATGGTCATGTCTCAGACTAATTCCTTCCTTATTGACAGTTTACACTTAGAAGTATCGTCACAACAAATCTGTTAACAACATTTGAGGCTGTGAATTTACACATTCCAGGTAGCTGGCCTACAGAGGCACTAAACGACACCACATGGCAAATTCAGGTGTCACCAACAGTTTTATAAAGGCCTGGCCTCGTCAGAAGGCTTTTGTAGATGGCAGGCTAGCAGATGGCTAAAGCCAGGTATGGTTTGGGTTTGTTCAATGTCTTAATCTATTTTCAAACTCTGGATTTGGCAAAACCAAAACCACATTTTGCCAAGTACTTTCTCCCTTAATTTTTAAGCCCATGTGCATTTTCAGTGAAATTTAATCCATATGTTTCTTATTTTTTTACACTTAACTCATCAAATATTTTTCTGTAAGAGCCATTTGACATTCAAAAGCCTTGTGAGTCTTTTTGAAAACTAGAAGTTTTTCAGCTTTTTTTTAAACTAAAGGTTTTTAGCATTTCCCCCCCCCCCCAAAACAGGAAGTCGCAATCTGCCAAGTATAAATGAATGTGAACATGAACACAGTATGTTAATCCAATGCCAAAAGGCTTGAATTTGGTTGGAAACTTCAACTTCACAAAAGTGCCCACAATTTTTAAAAAAATACTCCTTTGTGAATCTGTCTGAACCTAGACAATGACTGACAGAATTTGAATTTTAAAAAACGAACTTTACCAAAGCTGACCAACGAGAGGGGCAAGAAACATCTCTTCAGCATTTCACAAAAGGAATTCTCATCATCCGTTTGTAAAATGATCAACTGCTGTTTCTTTCTTTCTTTAGCTATTATATTTCATTTTCTAAAAATTGTTTGGAATATACACCAGTAAGAAATAAATTAATTATCAGGACCTTAAAGTTATATATTTTCATGATAGAAAGACATAGATTTATGTATTATATATTTATTCGGAAACTTTATTGCTTATGGAATACATCAGTGTATACTTCATATTATTTTTTGAATTTATATATTTGCAGAACATTTCTCCCAGAAAAAAAAAGCAGTGAGAATTTTTAGAATGGCTTAATACAACTTAATGCCAACATATAAATTCAATAGGAACGTACTTAGAGAAGCAACCCTAACAAAGAAGCAATCAGACAGCCTACCCTCATCACATTTTATACTTTGTAGCCCAGCCATATTTTACACAGCTAGGCTCATGGCAGGCACCCAATACATTCTTATCAGATTAAGTTGAATTGAATCCGATAGCATAAGTGATGAGTTATATTGTGATGATCCAAAGAATAATGACACTGTAATTCCTATAATATATTTAATAATTTCTTGTCAAAATCATATATATAAGTTATTCCTCATAACTATTGTGTGATGCCATTTTTTTATCAATTCAAATTCTCTCTTCTGAGTTCCCATGGCCATTAAGTTACAACTCTGTTATAGCACTAAGCTTCAGGGAGGAGAAAGTGAAAATCTTGGAGTGAACATCTGAAATCAACCAGAAGCTGTCATTGGGAAGCAAAAGAAAGGCTGAGGTCTATGGGTGTGATGAGTCATCTAGCATATCCCAAATACCTTTCCAGGAAGGCAATCCCCGGAACCCATCATCAGAGGACTCGGCCTCTAAACCTAGGAACCAACTTTCAGCTTTTACTCTAGCCCAAAAGTCACTTTTCTCATTTTCCTTATGACACTCAATAGATATCTCAGTAGATATCTTTTTTCCTTTTTCGTACCTTATATGAGAGTTTGTCTGAAAGTAATATTACCATGTTTGTCAAGAACACGAAACCTCAGGAAAGTATTATTCAACTTGGTTTCTTTTTTGTTTCTGAGACAATGTGCTGTTAGAGTGGTGAGGTCACTGTCTGAGATTCTCAAGCCAAGAGATGTTCCAAGAGTCTCTCCTAACCCAATTCAGCAGATACTCATTTGTTCATTCACCAAATGCTGGTAAACACCTACTTTGTTTCGGACACTCTTCATGACCAAAGTTCTTGCCCTCTTGAAGTTTGCATTCTAATAGTGACTTCATCGCTTTGATAGCACATTACCTCAGAAACAAAACGATTTTTGCGCATTTCATTTCAGTTTTAATATTGAGACATCCCACTGAATGCTACTTTCCCAAATTTTCATGTTCTTGACAAACATGATAATATTACTTTCAGATAAACCCTCGCATAAGGTATGAAAAAGGAAAAAGATATCTATTGAGATATCTATTGAGTATCATAAGGAAAATGAGGACAGAAAAAAAAAAAAAAAAAAACTTTTGGAAAACATTCCAGAAGACTTAGAATGTTCTAGGGCAATGAAAACAGTTGTAAGTGGACAGAGGAGGCTGATACATGATGCAAACAGGAGAGCAGAATGATAGCTCTAGGTGTAGTCTTGAACCTCACCTAGTCCAGCAACGGCAAAACCAGGACCCACGAGTGTCCTTCTCTCCTCACAATGCTGTGGCTACCTTTGCTGTTGGCAGAACATGGAACCAGATCACAGATTCTGAAACTGTCCGAAGGACCAGAGATCTACCAAAGCAAAGGATGCATGAGAGTTGAAACCTATTTGACTTCCCTGATAATCCATCTCCTTCATGTTTAGATAACTTGCCCATGGTCACACAGCTACTAATTCTTCACGTTGCTTGCAGTGGTTTTCATAATTGACAGAGAAGCAAACAGCTTAAGTTGGAAGAGAAAGGAAGGCTGACATCCGCCAAGTGCCCAGGACACAAAACCAACACAACATCTCACTTAACACACCAATCTTGTGAACTAAGTAGCATCCCTTTTATACATTAGAAGCCCATGCAATCCTTCCTAGTCAGATACCATACCTAAACTGCCACAACAAACAAACAAACTTGCAGAATCTGGTTTTTCTCTGTGCTTGTATTGCCTCTTTTGGACACTAGGTATAGGCACCCTCTCACGGGGGACGTAGGTAGTTGTAGATTATTAAACAAAACAAAATGGTGTAGCTCAGGGGAAGCCTCGATGATCAGCCTCTTTATTTTTCTGTTTCCTCTTGAGGTAAATAGGCTAGAAGATGTGAAATAGTTTGATCTCCTTGGAAGTAAGATGTTAGTTTAGAAGCTCAAAATAATCTAGTCCTAATTTGCTATGGCGGCACAGACTTTATTGGTCAAATTCATTACAATTGTCTAGTGTTTGCATCAAAATCTTGTGTTGTTATGACAACCGTTTTCAAGCCCTGACTTCTGTATTGTGGCTTAAACGTGATAAATTCCCACTTTCAGAAGACATCCAGCTGGTAAGCTTACTTCAACTGCCAAGATGATGTCCCACAATTTCCACATCTGCTTCAACTCCTCTGTCACAGCCTCATTACTAATTTTTTTCTCCATTTTTTAAGAATTGGGATAATTTTGTTTCCCTGGAGCAGGCTGTAAGTGCACACCCAAGTCAGACTGTTACTTCTGAGTGGCTTCAATTTACGGATGAGATGTGTTTGTACCTTATGTTCCGCGTAAGTCCTCTCCTGACTTTCTCAATAATTTGACTTTATGACAAAATTTAGGTGATCTCAAACAAAAAGGAAACCCAGAGATATTTAACCCATTTTAAATATTCATTCTCTAGTTTTTCTAGAATTCTGTCAGAAAACTCTTCAAAAATACTTAGCCTCATCTAGTTTCAAATCAAACCAATATAAATAATGGGTAGAATTACTAACCTGCAGGGAATGTCATCCTAAATTTCCTGGCGCTGACTATGTAACCATAAGCATGACTGGTGCATTTACTGGAGGCAGTATATACTGTGTAATGTTCCCTGAAAACTCATGTAACTAATGCAATATGATAACCACTAGGGTGCTACTGTGACGTAAAGGACATAGTACAATCTTATCCAATTCAAACAAGAAAAAAAATAGTTGACTTTAATGGTCCTGCCCTCCAAACAAATGCATTGCCTGTTCTACTGAACTTAAAATTCCAGGTTATATATAAGTTATCCTGAAATAAAAGTAATTCAGTGGCATACACATTCCAGCACCAACATATGATTTTACTCTTTGATCAAATATTTCTAACAGTGATTTTAAGGAATCAAGTGCTATACAGGACATGACATTTACTGAGAGAATGTAAGAGGAAAATAAATGGATTCAATAGCACAGATTTCAAGTTGGCAGAAGATGGAACTAGTCTAAGAGGAGACATGTTTCCACTCGGGGAGTTGTTGGATGTTGATATCAAAGTGTTTTAAGCTGGATCCAGCAGATATGCTCAGGCATCAGCAGAAGGAAATTCAGAAAGGTAAGCTCTGAACCACAGGACAGGAAAGATGGAAGAGAGCGTCGAGGCTCCCTGCTCTTACCTTCTCATACCCTCATTTCCAGGATCTTACAGATGTGGAAACGGAGCTGTAATTTCCAAGGGTCCCAGTCCCATCAGAGCAGGCTTACAGCCATCTAACTTCCAAGATGCCAAGATGCTGATTCTCCTGAAATAAGTCCTAGGGCAGGAAGAGCTGGAGCTGGGCAGAGACTGCTTCATGGCAGCCTTCCAGGGAGACGGCCAGCACAGTGATAATGGATGTAAGACGAGTGACTCATAAGATGTTAGAGCTGGTTTTAAAAAACTGAATTAAAACGATATCCATGATGAAAGAGAGAGAGAAAGAAAGAAAGAAAGAAAGAGGGAGGGAGGGAGGTAGGAAGGAAAAAGGGAAAGGAAAGGAAAGGAAAGGAAAGGAAAGGAAAGGAAAGGAAAGGAAAGGAAAGGAAAGGAAAGGAAAGGACAGAGCAGAACAAAGCTAGAGAAGTATAAATAGCCTGGTGTAAATGTACCTGGCCTCCAGCTAAGGCTACAATATACATTATAAACACCAAACACTGTCAAGAGCATTTTAAGAAATTGGTCATCCCTTTCCACCACTTTGTGAGTAATGCTTGGGAATGGGATAAAAAAATAATAATGGCCTCCAGGGAATGTTTAAGAATGAGGTAATTTGCATGCTTCTTCCAGAAAACATTAAGTGTATCCTTCTCCTCTGCCAGGATAATTTTGAATTTCTGGCATCAAAGCTGAAATTTTCTACCAAAGTTGATCAATCTCCTGTTACCACTCTGTATTTGTGTTGGAGTAACAGTTT
The DNA here is from genome assembly GCF_028021215.1 of Eschrichtius robustus. Taxonomy (NCBI): domain Eukaryota; kingdom Metazoa; phylum Chordata; class Mammalia; order Artiodactyla; family Eschrichtiidae; genus Eschrichtius; species Eschrichtius robustus. The sequence goes on from NC_090829.1 coordinate 49,386,723, forward strand.
ATTCTATGCAGTGTTAGACTGAGGCTAGTCAGCTATGTAATCTTAAGGTTTTTATTCAGGGCCTCATTGAAGAAAATCCCCAAACTTCGTGTAGACCAATTTTTGCGCAATTTTTCGATACTAATTCTTCCGATTTGGGGACCATGGCAACTCAGCCAAGGAGGGTGAAAATGATTACTTCTCTAAAGAAAGACCTTGGTTTATTCTCTTCTTCCTTCCCTTTTTTCCTTCTATCACATAATATTTTGGCTTCTTCTCCACCATCACGTAAGACCAGTGAAGTGTGGAACAGCTGCCTGAATTATGTGGTTAATTGCTTCTACTTTCTTTAGAGATGTCAAATATATATGGTATTTTGATACATGCCTATCTTGATATCTTATTTCACAAGAAGTCAACTACCATGTGCAAACAGAGGTAATGAATGCATTAAAAGAAAAAGTAGATTTTAGAAATTCATGACAAATACATTGAGGTAGAATCATAGAAAGATCGTAAAAACCAGAGTGTAGTGGTAGGAGGTACTTTAGAGTTTATTTACTCACAATCATCTCTTTCTCATAGCTTTGAAATTGAAGCCCAGGGAAGTTAAGGCAACTTGCCTAAGTCATAGATTATTTCCAGTTGCTCATTTAAAAAAAGATAAATCCATTGGTATCTCCATTGCTGTTCTCCTGAATTCTGCTGAGTTGATTGCCATATTAAACCAAGGATTAACCTCTCGCTCCTTTCTCTGACCTTTGTGCTTCTGAGTTTGTTGCTGTAGTTATTGCTTTTGGGGATTTTTTTTTTGTTTTTCTTTTGTTGTCTTGTTGTTTTGGTTAGGTTGTACTAGCTCACCTTTTAGATGATACTTCAGGGATTTTGTCTAGCAACTCTGAGTATACCCATACCAATTTTCTGTGAATGGGGAGTGATCAATATGACTATGTCATTCAAAGTCACAAAATGAAAATTTTACACAAAGAATTTAAGCACCTCCACTGCCCTAAAGAATTCTAAAACCTATCAAGTCACATGGAGGTATTTAAGATTAATAATATCGACTATTATCTGTTTTCAGTTAAAAAGTGCCTTCATAATGTACCCACATGTTTAATCTCATTTAACACTTTAAAAAAAACCAATAAAGCGACCATTTTAGCATTCCTATTTTATAGATAAGACTGAGGCCACACACTGGACACTGACAATGTGGTATCTGGGGTTTGGAATCCCAAATCTCAGTCACTGTCTACTTTACCATTAATGAATAAAATTCTTCAAGTTGAAATATTGAGCTACTATGGCCGACACTTCCTCTATCAAGGTCTGTCCTAATGAGTTGTGTCATATTTACCAGGTCAAGGGAGCCAAGACAGAAGCCAAGACAATAGGGCAAAGTGTCCTACACATTTTTTGTTTTTGTTTTCTTAACTGCTGGCTACTTTCTCTTGGAGAAACAATTTGGGCTGCCCTAATAGCTACCACTTTGCAACTCTCCATGGTTCAATCTTTTTTCCCCACATATCTTAAGGTAGTGACTGAAAACTTATGTTATCCAATATGTCTGGCTTAAAGATCAGTCCTGAGAACGGCATTTAATATTATGATTAGGTTTTTTGGTTCTGTTGTGATCATGCTTTTTCTTCTTTTCCTCAAAATGTCTTCTATTTTTCAGTGTAAGGCCTTCTTGAGTCCAGGGAATATTGACCAAAAGCATTCAACGAAGAATATATTCACTAAAAGCAGAGGAGTGTACTGAGGTAAGTGCCCCGTCTCGGGAGCCTGATTATGTGGATTCAAATCTCAACTTCACAGCTCACTAGTTGTGTGACCTTGATCAAGTTATTTAACCTATTTGCGCCTCAGTGTTGCCCCCTGTAAAATGGGTTCTTAGGAGAGTTTAATGAGTTAATGCTTATAAAGTGCTTAGAATAGTGACTGACACAAAGAAACTATTCACATGTTACCTATTATGATGAAAGCATGTATAAAATGGAGAAAATGGTGATTAATCTCTAATTTTTTATCAGTTGGTATTAATAGCTTTGTGTTCCTTTATTTTTTGATAATGCTGGATTCCCTGACATTTGGTCCACTAAATGTTTCATTTACATTGGTTCCAAAATTGGCTAAGCTTATCCCATTGTGAAATTTGCCTTTTAAAAAGCATACATCCAGTGACCAGAGTTCTAAAGAGCTCACATTGAAACTAACAAATAAAACTCATCTGTTGTGATATGTTCATTTTCATTAAAAAGACATCAGTCTGCTCTGAGCTCCCATTAGAAATAGAACTTAATCTCTGACAGGCGTTTCTCATTTTCCAGTTATTCTCTAGGGAGTATACATTGGCATGCTGGCAATGATTTTTTTTGGCTCTGTACTGTGGTTGCAAATGGTGTCATTGTTCTTGGTTAACTCTGTGAAAAGTCAGCCTACCCCTCTCATTTTTTTGGCTTCACGCTAAAGTAGCCTTCATGGCAGAGAACTCTATGAGTTTATCAGTCTTTATTCACTGCCCATATTCCAACATGATCAAACTCTGCTAAAATAGCTATACACTGAGCTTTATTTTCCCCTCCTTTTCAGTTTCTACACTTGTCAAGGATGATAATATATGTTGAAACAAAATCTAGATTTTTCTATTTGTTGGTCAATACAGGAGTTTCTGAGAGAAACAAGACAGGATAAATAGTTATTCTTAAATTTCCTTGCAGGCGGAGAAACAGGTTTGGTTGTCACTTGTTAATGCATTTTGCCACTGAATATTTTAAACTACTTAGTCATACTTAGGACAGATGTTCAACAAATCATTAATGAAAAGATGGCCCTTAATGTGTGTCAGAATTCAGTGTATAGACTAGCGGTTGGTTCTAATGATTCCAAGGATATGAGAAAGAAACAATGAAAAACATTCCATGATCATAGACTACTTTTTCCCTAAGTAGTTTGTTCATTCTCTTTGGAATCCTACTTGCATAATAAAGTTTCCTCTCAAGTTGTTTCTTTATAAACAGTGTAAACATTAACAGCCTCTGTCTGAAATAGTAGATCTTAAATAAAAGTTAAATTAATATAATTTTACATTGTTATAAGAGCCAAAGTGATATTCAAGAAGACAAAAAATTTATTTTACTAAAAGATCTAAACTATATTTCTTTGGCTTTTATTCAATATCAGATTTTACATGCATAAAGAGCACTATGTATATTGACTAATTGTGCAGTGTGTCAAATTATTGATGTAAGTCATTCAAAGTTCTGTGTAGATCAGCCACAGTCAGCTGCTCCTTTTTTTCCAGGAAAAAGGAAATAGACACACTGGGCTGAGTCCTTTGCAAGTTCCATTATTTGCTCATCAAATAATTATGGAATGTCTGGATTGGACCAGGCCCTGATCCAGGTGCTTGGAAAAGTTGGTGGAGGGATCAGAAGAAAGACATGCTGCTCTATAGGAGCTTCCACTGTAACTTCTAATAGCAACATCCTAAATTTTAAAAATAATAAGTCTTTGCCACTCCTGGCCGAAGACTGCTGCTGACCAAAGGCACATTACTGATAACAATATGCCTTTATTTCACAGCATACTGGCACATACTTTGGTATTTGACTATCACAACAGGAGAATAGGCCTTTGTGCCTAAAGTGCCCTTCTTGACCAAACTCCTACTCAAATGGAAAAGCTCAGCTCAACTGCTTCCTCCAGGAAGCCTTCTCCGACTCATTATGGAAATCAATTTTAGGTTACACAACATGTGTCTCAGATATCAAGGAAATGATGTCTCCAGTTCCCATATCACATCAATTCCTTATTTAATCCCCTCGTTTCCCAGCTTCTCTTGCACTGAGCTAGAGTCATGTGACTGAGTATGACAAATGGGAGGTAAACAAAGGTGATGAGTCACTTGAGTCTAGGCACTTTAGAGTTGGTGATTCTTCTCCATTGCTCTCTTCCTCTCCCAGGGTAACTATCAAGCCTTGTGTTGCAATGGTAGCATCACAAAGAAACCTGAGTCCTCAAGCTCATTTCTGGAGAAACCTCCACCAACCAGCACTGAACACTGATGGAGCGAGAGATCTACTGTTGCTGTGCTAAGCCATGAGATTGGGGGATTTGTCTGTTGAGGCAACTGACATTAATGACTGTGACTAATACAGTGACAGAAAGAATGAACTTCTTTTGTTTTTGCCCAAAGAGGCACATCTCCTACATAGGAGACAAGGAGTGATGTTAAAGATGCACCAGGCTGCTACCTACCACCTCTGCAGTGGCTGGAGCAGGGCTGGGGATGGGCACTCCTTTCCCCAGTTCGGCTGCCTCTTTCCCAAACACTTTCTCCTGTCTTTTCTCTTGATCCCAAACAGGAAAACTCATAAATCACCCTTTAACAATGAGCTGAGTATACATTAGCTATTTGTTACTTTTTCTTCAAGATAAAAGGTATTTAAGTCCTGTCACTGAAAATGGAAGGAGCAGGTGCTCCTTGTGTAAATCTCTCTTTAGATCATATACAGAGCACTTCACACACACACACAAACACATACACACACACGGAGTCTACTTTTAAACATTCTTTTACTCATAAATAGGATGGTTGAAAGAAAGGAGAAAGTTAATTCTAGATTCCAATTAATTTCACCGCTGAAATAGTAAAGAAAATTATGTTTGCTTTCTTAAAGTAAATGGAAGTTAGACTATCAAAGGTTAGTAAAGATTGCTTATTAATAGCTCAGCCGCATACCAGGGAGATCAGCTTGGTGCTTTGTGACCACCTAGAGTGGTGGGATAGGGAGGGTGGGAGGAAGACGCAAGAGGGAAGAGATATGGGGATATATGTATACGTATAGCTGATTCACTTTGTTATACAGCAGAAACTAACACACACCATTGTAAAGCAACTATACTCCAATAAAGATGTTTAAAAAAAATAAATGTACTTTAAAGGGAACAAATAAATTACTATGGAAAAGAAAAAATAAATAAATAAAAAAAATTTAAAAAAACATAACCAGCCAAAAAAAAAAAAAAAGGTTGCTTATAATAGCTAAAAACAAGGACCCGTTGCTTGCTTAATAATGTCCCTTTCCCTGATTTAGCATAAAGGAGTCGGGGAAATAGGGGAACATGAGTATAAATCCTACACTCTTAATGAAAGATTTATTATTAAGTAAAATTATTTTTGCTTCTTTTTAATATGTTAAATTTCATACTACATTGATAGAAAGATAACAAACAAAAACTATTTTTTATTCCATGTGGAAAAAAACAACTCTGGCCCAGGACGCTAGTTAAAGTAAATGTAGAGATAGGAAAATAAACTATGGTATTAATTAACAGATTGAAAGGAATATGAACACTTCCATGCAGGATAGATTCAGACGTTAGGTATTCCAAGTGCAGGATTGATAGCCCTAGAATTAAAACCTGAAATCTAAGTAGATTTTTCCCAATGTCATGATATACTTAACTTCTAAATCCCTGGGGAAAATTTGAATCTAACATGCAACATGGGAAAATAAACACCACCATGTGCCATTTTCTCTTCCATAAATTTTTGCTTTGGTTGCTGGGAAGCTCAGAGATAAAGAGTCAGTACTTTCTTATAGTTCTTTCCAGAATTGGTTATTAAATATGCTGCCTTCCCCCTTCTTCTTTTACTCTTCAGTATTTATCCTATGATAATAGTCTTGGGTTTTGTTTTTTTGTTTTTTGTTTTTTGGTACCTGTATTTTTCTTGCAAGCTGCCTCAGGTACTTCGTGGAAATAATGGTGCAATAAATTTTTAAAAACCAATAAATTTTAAAACAGCGAAGTGTCAGGTACAAATATGATTGCATTTCTGAAACTATCTACTCCAAATGGAACCACAGAATGTTAGAAGGGAAGGGGTCTTAGAAGCCATCTAATCCAAATGCTTGCTAAGTAGATAAGGAAGCAGATCCAAAGAAGTTAAGTAACTTACCTAAGACACACAGATAATTAGGGGCCATTTCTCCTGTAGCCATCTCATTCCCTTCCACTACGAGATGTATCTCTGCTTCAAATACAATGCCCACATCAGCACATACTATACTGGCTTAATTTATTTATTTTTCACAAGTTTTTGAAGCTTTCTACGTAAAGAACAAGTATTTAAACCTAAAGTGCTAAACAGAGACCCACTCTCATCCTTTCCATAGACTGTCGCTCAGGCAGCTGCCAAAGGAAGGAGATTATTCCCATGGACTCCTGCCAGGAGCCTGGCTGGGGACACGCTCAGGACTAACCGTTGCTCTGAGTAGTTATATTAGTCAGGAGCTGGACCTGTCAGGATCTCTACCAATTAGGATCTGCTTAAGCGGCAGCAAAACAGAAAGAAGTTAGAGAAAGCTCAGCTGCCAATATTCTTGATATATAAAACCCCAATCTTTGGGGAAAGATTTTTGTCAACCTTATCCTGGGCTATGATATATGGTAAATAATGGCATCCTTGAGCTGTTCATTCTAAATCACTGCACCATCAGTGGGGTAATTGGCGGGGCTGATCCTGGTCACACAGGTCCTGCTGTGGCTAATATATAGGATCCTCTTCATAGGGCTCTGCACTGATAAGATATGGCAGCTGGCATGATGGAATCCAGACAGGCAGCCGGACGTGCCATGCGTGCAGACAGAGATGGGCTCCAAAGACACTCTGTCATTTGAAAATCAATATATTCACAATATTCTTGCTCGATAGCAAAAATGTGCAACAATTATCTGGCAAAGTACACTTAAGAAGCGCTCTGATGTTTTATAGATACTAATACTACTGTCTCTAACTTGTCGTTGTAAAGGTCCAATTTTCAAAATGGTGAGTTTGGAATTTGACACAGCGATAATCATTGGAAGATTCAGGCTCACAAGCCTTGCTGTTAGGTTCTTTTCAGGTTAGAGATTGGAGTGAAGGGGTGTGTGACATCAGAGAACACCAGAAGGAGAACAAAGTGGTAAGTTAATGCATATGGAGTCAAATACTTTACGAAAGGTTTAATGGAAGAGGCTGGGTTCTACCCCATTACTGACTACATTTTCCCATGCACACCAGGTGACATATCACATTCCAATTCTTCCTCTTCACTATGGCACTGGGGTAGTCAGTGGCTAAGGAGTCAGGAGCGCCAGGCTGTAAAGCCATTCTCCACTAAGAGGACACAGTGACATTAATGGATTTCCGGGTGTGGGAGCCTCCCAGCATTATTGCTTCTCGAAACCTCCTTGATGTCTCCAGAAGTCTCTAATCTGTATCCTGCCAAGAACAAACACTATACATAGAGTGTGCTAGTTACGAGGAACACAGCTGCCAGTCTGACATTCAGGAGGGTTTTCACTTTATTTCTTACTCGAAATGATTATCTTAGATTAAAATCAACATAACTAAAAGGAATTAACAGAGGAAACTAACCTTAGTTAAGAGACAAATTCATAGCCAGACAGCACCATAAATCTCATGACCAATGAAGATACTGGCAAATAAATTCTCCTCAGTGTTGCCCACAAATGCATCTGCTGGTAAAGTTATGCATTAGTAAGTTTACTTCCTCTCAGTAGGGCCTGAGAGATTCTGTCATTGTTAGTCATGAACCTAAATTACTTAATATGAGTTGCAATTTCAGGCATTTGAAAATTATGTACCCATAAAATATGTAGGGTGAAGTAAGCAAACTATTTGCTATTTACATCTAAATATTTAAATGGTCTTCATTAGTTATCTACGAAGCATGCCTCAGTGAGGTCAGCGTGGTATTCATTGCCAGGCTCACTTTCAAGCCAATGGAAACAACGGAAACAACGTCTCACTGAACAGGGAAAGACAACACACAATTCAGACATGATAGTTCCTAAGTTATCCTCCCATTGTTTCATTCACATAAAGCGATATCTGATCCCATGTTATACTTGGTGTTTTCATACTGGCAATTTGAAGAAATACCATTAAAGAAAAAATATTGTAAAATATTATGCTTCCAAACCCTAAAGTAACTGCTTAATACGAAACATAGGGGTGTAGAGACAAAAAGTTGCCTGCCCAATATCAATTCTTCTTTTTGACCTTACCAATAATAGATCCAATATTATTTAAGGCATGAAAGAAGGTGGGGGAGAGAGAGAGAGGCAGGCAGGAAAGGAGGAGGGAGGGAGAGAAGGAGGGAGGAAGGAAGGAAGGAAGGAATACATTCCCCAGCTTGCCTTGCAGCTGCACTGGTTCTGGTCAATTAGATATACAGTTATCACTGGGTAGGGGCTTCCAGAAATGCCCTTCAAGGGGAACTGACTTACTAGCATGCACCATTCTTCCTTGTTGTTCTTAACATTTTTCTTGCTTAGAATGTGCACAAGATGGCTGGCACTTTGCAACCATCTTGAGAACGCGTGGGTGGCAGTCACACCTAATCACAGTACAGCAGGAAGCTATAAGGATCGGGATTCCTAATGACAACATAGAACTGCCGTACCCATGACTGGCCGCCAGCCTTCATACTTCTTTTAAATTTTAAGCCACTATTTTGGAGTTTCTGTTACTCATACAGATAAAAACAAGGAAGTTGACCAAGTATTGGCTCGAGGCCTGGTTTCTAGCCCTTGCCCTTCCATGAACCATGTGGCCTTTGAAAAACTCTCTTTACATCTCATGACCTCAGTTCTCTTCTCTTTGTATTAAGTTGGGCTGAATGCTATTAAGAAAACACCTTTCATTTTACTAGTTGTGATTTTTAAGTACCCATCTTTACTTTTCCAATACCATCCTTAAACATCCATGTGAAAAAGAAAAAACTTAATATTGGGTTGGTGAATTTTAAAATAAAAGAAGAATAAGAAGGACAAGTAGTTTACAAACCCTAGAATCCACAGACCAGCAGATGACAGCTTAAACGAGTTTTAATTAAAGTAAGCTAAGGTTTTAATAAAGGCCATCAACTAACAGAAAATATTTTGGCCTCTCGGAGAATCTGACTAGGATAGGTAAACTGAGGCAAGATGGAGTTGCCTTTGCCTTCTTTTAGCTCTATTGAGGAAAGGGACTTGTGAGCCTTGGAGGGTGGGCAGTAGGGAAGAGATTAACCCCGGCCCAGGCTGTTCCACTCTTACGATGGAACATTAGCCTATCTGGGGGTAGCCCTGGGTCAGGGTGGAGCTCAAGGTGGTTGGAGCTCTGCTGCCCTTGGCTGGAAAGGAGCCTCCCTTCTTTAGTCCCCCTACTTCTTCTTGAGTGCTCCTGGGGTGTGGCAGGAAGGTGACGGAAGAACATATCTATAGCATAGTCCATTTTTGCAGAGTCCAACAGTTCTGCAGGAGTACACAATCTGTAGTTATTAGCCACCTACTGTGTATATGCCACTTTGCCACGGGTTGGAGGCACTAGGAAACACAGTGTCATTCCTCGTGATCCAGAGATGCAGGGAAAATTGGGGAAGACTCCTGTGATTTCATCTTACCCTCCCAACTGAAGAATTTATTGTTAACACATGTAAGCCAGAAGTCACTTATTCCATTCAGGAAGATTTCCCCTAATGGCCTGGTCTAGCGCACATTGCAAATAAGCACCCTCAAAAATCTCACAGAATTTTTCATAACCTTCCTGCTAGCAGAGGGAATAATGCTGAAAAATTTTAAATATGTGTATTTAAAAATCCCACAATGACAGCCAATTAGTTTACTGTTTTCTTCACAAGAAGCAAAAAATCATATCCATTATTAAGTCTATATAAAGTTTCTATGTCCCCGTCTGGCAGAGCCAAGCAATCTTTCTCTACCTACAGTGCCCTTTACCACACTGAAACTAAAGCATCTGGGATGGAAAATCTTTGATATGCCTTTCATACCAACCTTGTGAAAAAAGATATATGTCTAAGTTTATGGCGGCAAACAGTGTCATTATCTCCCTTCCTCTAATATTTAACCAATCTGAACACTCAGGGGAAAAATGTTATCTGAAATCCAACTACCTTATATACATTCCCTTGGTCTTCTTTTGACGATTCAACCAGCTTTTCTCACAAGTATCTCAAATACTTGTTTGGAAAGCTTTTCTCCAGTGGGTGTGCAAACAGGAGGAGGACTGTTCTTTAGCAATCCCTCCTTATAAGCCTCCAATGATACTATCTTCTTGTACTTTAGTTAATGAAAAGATAAATATGATTTGTGCCGTGCCCAGCTGTGTTTTTCTTGCACTGAGGAATTCACAAAAGGAAAATTTTGAATCATATATTTATCAGTGAACAAGCTTGCTAAAGCAAATAGATTTCAGTCTCCTGAGTTTGCTTCAATAAAAGATTAAACACTAATAGTGCAATTTACCACACTCAACAGATTTATGAATAATCAAAATTTGGAGGAAGGCCAGGCCGTTTAAGAACATTACCTAGCAAGCAGATGCCAACAGTATGTAGACATCTGCCCTGTAGCTACGCAGCTGTATTTCCTATCACAGGATTCAATATTGACTGAATAATTGGCCTTTACAAAACATTTATTAAAACGCACCATTTACCACACACCCAATGCTTGTTTAAGAAGTTCAGGCAGGGAGGGGGATGGGGACAGGGGAGACACACGAGTTCTTTCTAATTACTGAGTGGATTTAATTAGTAAACAGCAGCAAGTCAAGTCTGGAATTGTTAGACCAAGGTGCTGAATTGTCAAGGAGTTCTTTAAGGAATAAAGGGAATAAGCACCTCATATTCAGTTTTGGAATAATACTTTGCATTATTACTATATACATTACTGTAATGTAGATATATAATATATAAAATTACTATATCATAATACTGTGAGTGGGGTCACTCTCAGGACACCAAAGCCCATTTTCCATGCGCTTACTTGCATGTTCTAATGCTGCTCCTTGGTGGTCAGGCTGCCATTATGTGGTTGCCCTCGTTTTCCAAGATTAATACGCTTAGGCGTGGAGAGTTTGTTGAATGTTGTATCTACCTTAGGTAGCAGGTTAAGTGAATGATTAAATGAGGGTTGGCATCCCAGGGCCAAGTTTCTAACTCTCTGAAAAAGATTTCTGATTTCTCTATCTTACTTCTTTGCATCCAGCTTGAAAAAGAAAAAATATCGGCTGATTGATTCGTTGTGATAGAAGTCACCTATTAAAAAATCTCCTTGCTAACAAATTTGGAATATGGCGTGGACAAAATGGCTCTAGTTCGAATGCATTAAGCTTAGTTATGATGAACTCAAAACACACTCATGGTGTGACTGAACAATGAAAACTATCACCATGCTTTACAGGTTAACCACGGCAGAAAACACAACTGGATTCCAGGTAATCTCCTGCCAAATGAGAACAGGTTTCCTAACCTTTCGGCACTCTGCCTAGTAAAAGTGCTGGCCCCGCTCTCTGTAACAGGGCTTCTAACCCCAGCCTCACTTGATGCCAGGAAAATGAAGGTATCATTTACCTCTGGCGTTCAAGTACGCCTTGGGTAGCTCCTCAACTTGTGTAAGACTTCTCTGACACCTAAAGCTAATTATGCTAGTTCTTCGGTGCTCTTTTTAGTTACGTTAAACCTTTGGTGTCTTCAGTTTTACTTGGACTTTAAAAAGAGAGTAGGCTTCATTATGGCACAGCTTGCCATTAAGTGGACTCAGAAATAGTGTTGTCTAAATCTTACCTTCATATTCATATATGTATAATTTATATATATATATATATATATCATATATATAAATTTTTATATATTTAAATTTTCAAAATATTTATCTAATTTTTATTCACACTCACTTGGCCCAAAGCATAGGTGTTGTGGGCATTTTCCTGATGGTCATTTAAAAAGGAATTATTTCACTGTGTACGTTCAAGCACACACAATAAAAATGGATAATACAAAATATTTACAAACTCACTGACCCCCAATCAGAAAGGAACAATGTACTAGCCTAGCGTCTAGCATCAGAATCCAGATAATAAATGATAAAGTTTTAAAAGATGGATTATACCAAAGGGTTGGCATCTAGCTAACTTGCTAAGTCAAATTTATAAAAACTAGAATAGAGAGAGAACAGGAATAGATATTCAAATAAGAGAAAAACAAATCCTAAGTACATGAACAAATTACTCACCTTCAAGATAATTGAAGTTCATAACAAAGAAATTTTAGTATTCCATATTATATCTGTATATATATATATAGATATGTATATATATACAATTTATACAATTTGTATATCTAATTATAATTTTAAATTTTATATATTAAAATATACTTTAAATATTAAATTCAGTGCAAGTAAGTACACTCGTATGCTAGAGGCTTTGAAAACTGTTAGAACCCTGTAAAAAAGCAGGGAAAGAAATAGATACAGATACATAAAATACGTATAGTATGTACAAAACAATTGATGTTCATACTTTTTGTCTTTATAATTCTATTGTTGGAAATTGTCCTAAATGCATATCAATGACAGGTAAAAGTTACATTTGTTAGTTTACTTGTAGTGTTACATTTCGTGGTATAAAATTATAAATCATGCAAGAGACTAATAATAGGGGTGAAAGTAACTAAACTATTGTACACAGATAGACTAACACCTATAATTGCAATAATAATTATAAAGTTAATGGGAAAACATAGGCCCATATTTAGGATAAAATATTAAGCAAGAAATAGTTGAAACGGTAAGAAAGTTAATCAGGCGGAGTCAAGCCAAACATAAGAGAGTGAAGTCGTTTTCAATTTTTCAATTTTTTTATAATACCGCTTTTATGTTTTAAAAGTGAGGACAAGAAGTGGAGGCTTCCTTGGCCGCATTTACGTGTGAGGTACCACCGTCCCTGTCCTGAGACCCCTCTCTCTGCGGACAGTAGTAGGGACTAGTCTCATTTCTCCAGTGAGAGTCAATCCCAGAGGACAGCTATCCCCAGGGACAGGTGCCCTGTTATGGCAGTTTGCTTTCTGAGCATGCGCTGAACTCAAGCGGTCGCGGTCTGAAATGATGTCCATCCTCCTTGAGAGCCACTCCCTCTACATCAAAGGACTGTCCTTGGCACAGCACACAGGGAGTGTGCAGCCCTAGCTCTGAGCACGGCCTGTGAAGCCAAAGTGTCCTGGTAAGGGGGCAGGGTCTCATTACCAGACATCTTTTTGTCAAAGCAGAAGCATCTCAATGTCATATCATCAAAGAATCATTTAGCTTACCGAGCCAAACAACTGCTCATTGAGAAAGGGAAGGAAAAGGCAGCTTTAACACTCCAAAATTAAAACAACAACAACCAAAAAAGACTTTCCAAGTTTATACTGCTTTTAACGTCTGTGTTTTAAAACCAGATATTTATTGCCCTTTTAAAACATCTCAGGGTAACATTTGTAGTTCTGCAACAGTGCTGATAACATTCCAAGATCAGCCAAGGTGCAACTGCCCATAAAAAAATTAACACTATCAAGGCCATTTTTTTCTGTGCTTAAGCTCATGCCAATGAACACTACCCTATGGTCATAAACTTGATATTTCTGTTCACCACACATTAACCCAGAGTTCCTCGGGGTGTGACACCCAGGTGACTTCTGTGATGCAGATTTCTAAAAATCTGGCTAGAAACCTGCATGATTGAACACCCCACTCATGGCCAGGTACAACCATTGATCTTCTCTTATTCTACCCAATCTGCATTTAGTCTCGGAAGATTAACCCTTTGGCGGTATGAATTCACATTGCTAAATGCAAAGAGAGTCCCTACTGAGGCTTATGAAAGTGCATTAGCTCCCACAGTAGGACCCAGGGACTGCTGGGGGTCTCACATGATTCATGAGAGACAGAGAAGAAGTGGCTGAGATGGGAATCGGGGTGTCTCTTAGGCTCTGGAAGGAATAGAACTGCAGAGTCTTGGAGGTAAAGAAACCATAGTGATTACTTAGCACAGCCCTTTCAAAGCACCGCCCAACTAGTTAGTGACAGAAACGCAGTCTAGCTTTCTCTCCACTGCCCCAAAATATTTTGTGGTGAGAGAAATAGGGACAGAAGGAACCTGGTTATAGAGAAAGAAAATATCATACTTTATGATTAAAGAAACATAACAGTAAATGAGGATAAAATATTATGTATCAAGATAATCCCTAAGATATATTCTGATAAGGTCCTGGTATAATTTTTAAATTATATGTGGACACGAAGGAGACCATCTCCCAAGCTGGAGGTGGATGGCGACTTCACAGCAAGAGTGCTAACAAAGCGAACACAAATCATTTACACACCTGGCTAGCCCTCCATGACCTTTGAAAGTCAGTGGCTGCACATTGACTTCAACATACACTTTTGAGCATCTCCTCTTTGTCTGGCAATGTAATTCCCCACATCTCACGCCTCACACTTTTCCAACAGAGAGAAAAGGGTCATGGTGTGGGCACCGCGTGCAGGAGGTCAACTCTACCTCCCTCACATCTGCTGAAGGCAGGGACGAGGGGAGGCAGAGACGATGGGGAAGAGCACGAGATGGGGCAGAGGGGAGCAAGCTGGATGAAGAGAGATATCTTACCCCATTAACTTCTGCTGGAAGCATCTATCTCCCCAAGACACAGGCATATGAAAAGAGGTAGACAGCTACAGAAGAGGAAAATTGCTTCCACACAAACAAGGTGGAGTTAGTTGTTTTTCAGCTGCCCACGTGCTGTTTTATGTGAACATTTAGATATTTATAAAGACGCATCTCCATAGCACCCCTTTGTCACAAATAAGGCATCTTCACAATTCACAGCATCTGTCAAAAAGCAAAGGTATACAAAATATACTATACGATTTTGTCCATCTGACCCCACCTGCACATTCAAAATCACAAAGATGAATTTGAAAGGGAATGTTTCGAAATGTTAAAGCCCTGTATGAGGTAGGGGCACTCGAGCAAATTACCTTTGTCTGGGTCGCTGAAGCTCTCATCGCAAGGAGTGAAAACCATCATGCTTCTACATAGAAATAAGCAAACTACATCGATGAAACACAACCAGGAAGAGAAAATGAATGCAGCCCCCATCATTAATACTAAAACTAGTCAATAATTATCTAGGCGGTATCAGTTATGTCTTCTGTGGATCCTGGTTGGTCTCTAAGTAAAGAGAAGAAGCTTGTGAGTAGTACTTGGGAAGCCTGCAGTTTCTCTATAGGACTATTGTCTCAGGCGGCATGTGTGAAGTACAGGGTGGGGACAGCATGCAATCTGCATGTTTACTGCTTCAACATTCTACCCACTTCTGGAGAATTACTGCTCATCCTAAGCCCTGCAAGGGCAGCAGGAAGTTCCTACTTACTGGCAGTTTAGTTCTTGGAAACCCTGGGAGGAAGATGAGCTTTGTCCCTGATGTGCTAAGTCATGGCTGTGTGGAGGCTACTAAAGTCAGCCCATTCTAAATCTGGACGGGCAGGAAGGAATGAATCACACCTCTCCAAAGTTCCTTAATGCTGGGTGAGGATTAGTGCTCATTTTAAAATCTGTCTGATTTTCAAGAAAGGAAAGATACATGTTCGAGAAACATTATTTGTTTAAATTCAAGTAAATTTGATCATAAGAACTAGAAATCTAAGAAAGCCATTCTGTAAACTTATATACTTCATGAACTAAGCATATTATCCTATTTCATAGCATTACATCCTTTTCCAAATGTAAGTTTTCAAAAAAACAGCTACTAGCTGAGGGTAGTATGGGGATTGAGCAGAGAAAAATCAAAAGGTTAGAGCAAGATAAACCCTGGAGGACAAGATTAGAATCCAAATCCTAGAGGCAAATTAAATAATGTTAAACAGAGCCAAAGGAGTAGCTTTTTCACATGAAAAGGCTACAATATAAATGTTGAAGTTTCTCTAGATCTATATGAACGTGACAAAATGATCTATGGCTATACTGTCAAATACGGTAGTCACTTACCTTATGTGACTATTTATACTGAAAATTATTAAAATGAGTACAATTTAAAACTTACTACTAACACAATATTGTAAATCAACTATACTTCAGTAACGAATAATTTTAGTTTCTCATCTGCACTAGACACATTCAAGTGCTCAATACCTACATAGGACTAGCGGCTACCATATTGGACGGCACAGATTATAGAACATTTTCATCACTGCAGAAAGTTCTATTGGACAGGTCAGATTCCAGAGCTCATAATGGACTTTGAAGTGAGCATTGATATACAATATAAGCTGAAATAAAAAGCCATGACTCCACAAAGTGCACAATAGGAAGTAGCATATTGAAACCATAAACAAACTTTTATTCTTGCTTTGGCTCAATCTTTATTTGGGAAAAAAAAGTTAGAAAACAGGCAGGGCAATACTTGGGCTAAGTAGCCAAGTTTCAGGGAGAGTTCACAATGAAGTCCTTAATTTATACTGGAAAGGTACAGATGTAAGTTTGTGTGTGTGTGAGTGTGTGTGCGCGTGTGCATGTGCCAGTATCCTCTGGGGTATCCAAAGCATGACCTTGAACAGAGAAATGTTCATCCTACGACCTGCCAAAATGGTGTGGATGGCCCAGAATAGTGACATTAAGGCAAGGACTTTAAATAAAACAAGAAGTCAAAACTACCTGGCACCCTTTGATCTGACCTCAAAACAGATTGCTATAGAAAGTGTCATTCTTAAACAGAATAGAGAAAGTAGGCATTTTCTTTCTTCATGGGGTGAAATGTTCAAAGCAGTCTTCATTATCGAAATCTGCTCAAGATTGAAATGGTTATCCAGGTATTGTCACTGGGTCTGTTTTTGGAAAATCTCATGCCTGGAATATTTAAAGTATTCCGTATCTTGTGAGCAGGAGGGCTTGATAACGTCCCAAGGTCATTCTCTGTGTTGGAACATTGATATCCTGGTAAATATCTTAGTTTTCCAATGAAACACAAATACCAATTTAAAATACACTATTTGATTTCACTCTTTTCCTTTTTTTCTTTTCTACTGCTCCCATTTGATAATGTGTGTGCCCACATGCTTGCACGTGTGGATGGTCACATGGTTAAAACAGCTGTACAGATCTAAGGCTCCAGAAACTACATATCCAGTGTGAGCTACAGATTAAACTGGTTTGTAGTGAAAATATTTTAAAGTATACCTAATCCTAATTAGCACAGTTGTAATAAAATAAAATTTCAGTGATTACAAAATTTCAAAACTATATGTTGTCATATTGAATTGATTCTTTACTAATACAACTCAAATTCCTTTTTTTTTCAATCTAGATGACATCTTTTTCAAAACTAGGGAATACTCCCTGGAGTATTTACTTCTTGTGGATTCTCTGTTATTTTCACTGACTGAAATCCAGGTATGTTAGAATAAGAGTCACTTGAATGTATGCATACAGCATCTTACAAAGCACTGTAACATTTCACATTGCATTTGTCTGCCATGGCTCCACATCCAGGATTTTATGGCAGGTGGTATCTTAAAAGCGAGAGAAAAAGATCAGATTCATTATGATATATGCCTAAGAACTTCTAGCCAAGAATTAATTTCTAAAAATTAATTTTAATTGCACAAGCAATGTATGAAATGCATTTTCCTTGGAAAATCTTGTACAGCATTATATATAAAGCTAAAGCCCCTCTACCCACAACTACATTCATGTCCTCTCTCCCTCCTCAGAGGCAACCACTGTTATCAGCAATGATGTGCCCAAGATCTTTCTTATTCTTTCACAACTGCTCACACATATCCTGGAAGGCATGTATAAGATAAGGAGATTTGATGCAGCATTTTTCATTGCAACAACAAAGAAATTGGAAGCACCCTAAATATCCAACAATCAGGGAATAAACAAACTAATTATAATTTAAAAGTTGTGGTAAGTCAATATTAAATAATTTGTAGTATCTAAAGTGCTTAGAAAGTACATGACACAGAATGAGCACAATACATAAAATTTTTGCTATTACCAATACATGCGAGGGGTATATATATATATATATATATATGAGAGAGAGAGAGAGCCAGAGAGTGATAAACAAACACTGCATAAAGATACAGTATGAGCCAATTTATGGTAAATATACACACACACACAAACACAAACACCACATATTTTCTAGGAGTTTCGAGATTCCTTTCACTGCCTGAGGCTTCCTCTGCTCTTTTACGTCACGAGGATACTTTTCAAACACAATAGAGTAGGAGAGGATGTGGATATGTGTGTTTGATCTGCCTCAATGGTGTTTCTCTGGTCCTCACCCTTAGTAGCTTTCAAGGATAGTTCATTTTGTCCTTGACTCTATAAGCACTCAGAGAATTCAAACATA
The DNA here is from genome assembly GCF_028021215.1 of Eschrichtius robustus. Lineage (NCBI taxonomy): Eukaryota > Metazoa > Chordata > Mammalia > Artiodactyla > Eschrichtiidae > Eschrichtius > Eschrichtius robustus. The sequence continues at coordinate 49,404,956 of NC_090829.1, forward strand.
ACCCCTCCCCCAAAACAAAGAAGTGAATAAGAGAGAAGAAGCCAACAAAATCGAGTGAGCGTGAACCCTGCTCTGCCAGGTTCTAATTCTTCTGTTTCCCATGTGGAAGGATCTTGTCAGATAAATCTTAATTTATAGTAAAAGAAAGGAATTGTGCTCTACTGAGCAAAGGATCCAAGAGGTGAATTTTAGTCCCGCTCCGTCGTGCCTCCCAATTGGGCACAGAGCAAGTCCCTTAACCCCCCTGTACCAGAGGCTTTGGACATAAAGTCTATCATTAATTCTGCAGTGCCTAATGGGGGTCCTTTCTTCAGGATCATGCATGTCCTTTACAAATGAAGCTTCCTTTAAAGACAGGCAAGAGCTCAGATTAAGCCTTTCAATATATATCACTTCTTTTTTCTCTTGGTTCTCTGTTCTCCACAATGGCTAATTCTCAGAGGGGTTCCAGACGTGAACTCTGCTCCAACTACTAAATAAGACAGTAACAAGGGAACTCACACCACAATCCGTTCTTCTTGACTTTCAACCAGGGTTTCTCCCAAAGAGGTGCTCCTATGCAATCTGCTCCAGCAAAACTCAGATCCATTCCATTAATCATGGCAGTCTCAGAGTTTCCTTTCCTAACCCTGAAGAAATCTTAATTATTCTCTTGGTTCAAAGTATTTCTGAGTGGACAAACTCAAGATTCTTTTAGTGAAGAAGCATCGTAGATGCTACACTTATAAACACAGCACCAACCACAGTTCCTGGAACGAAGCAAACTCTCAAGAAGCATTTGTTGAATGAATGATGGCACATTTTTACAAATATGATGTCTGGGGATCTCATTTGTACATTATATTTATATTTTCCACCAGGCTCTGTACAAATATGTAAGCAAATGTTCCATTATTTCTTGCTCTCTCTTTAAAGGGCTGTATTAGCCTTAAGCCTCCTGACATTCCCAAGGCTGCCATCACAGTTTTGTGCTCACTCCAAGGCAACTCTTGACTTTGCCAAAATCTCTGGTCATTTGGTCAGTCTACATTTTAGACAAGTTCAGTTCTGCAAATCCAGATCCAATCCTAAATGCCTACAACTGAGGACCAATTTATTTCTAGTGCTTGAAGGTAAATTTTAAACCACAGTGTGCCAAATTAATGCAGTAAATACTTAGCGGGCTTCCAAATTTATTTTGAGAGTGGTAACATAAAAGTCAACACAGAAAATAAAAGCGTTTGTATAATCTCAGAAACATTACTCTATGGAGGGTGTTTCCAAAGGTTGGGTGTAAAGTTTCATTAGGTTCATCCATACAACTGCGAGATTATTCATATTAATTCCTTAATTCTTTGATAACCAAAATGTTAGGATGACAGACAACAAAATAAGAAAAGGGGGAAGCCGGGTGGTCAAAGGGAGCTGCATTAGAGCAGTCTCAGCCAGAGCGGTCCAAAGGAAGCAGTAAGGGCTCTGACGAGTGATTCACTCACTCTCGAGTCTTTCCAGAGATGTCAAGACACTTAGAAAACACTCAGCACTTTGAAAACACGGACGTTCCAACCATGAATTATGTTGCACTACTGGCCAATCCCAACTCCTCCCAGTAGAGGGTCACTGATCCCCTGTCCCGGGAGGCTCAGGTGTACTTACCTGAGTTCGTTCTCAATGAAAAAGTAGAACAGGCTTTACCCTCACTATTTTTTTTTTTTTAAACATCTTTATTGAAGTATAATTGCTTCACAGTGGTGTGTTAGTTTCTGCTTCATAACAAAGTGAATCAGCTACACATATACACACGTTCCCATATCTCCTCCCTCCCGCATCTCCCTCCCTCTACCCTCACTATTTGACAGAACTTTAGATAAAAATTAAATTGAGTGATCCGTTCAGGGTTGGTTTAGTTCACCCACGTGTGTTTCTAACTTGGTCTTTACTTTGAATTTCTAAGCATTTCCTCCAAATTGGTCAGGGGCTCTGCTTCCCTATACCTCATCTACCACCGTAATACCAAGACCTCAGCAACCTAGAGTCAGGCTAGGGCCTGACCACAAATCCCAATCTTTCTTGTGGTTTGAGTCATGCCTTTGCCTTGTACTTAGAATCAGGGTCTTGTTGCCTGGCTGAAACATTGGAATTTACAGGGTAAATTTTTCCAATACCACTCTCCCTTCCCTCCTCCTACTGCGCATATGAAGACCAGAGCAAGTTGCCTGTTAAATAGTTGTTGAGTGGGAAATATGTGATACATATGAGGGGAGAGAAGAGTGGGTAAGTGGGTGATAGTGGTAGAAGCACAAAAAGGGAGATTTGGGGGAGCAGAAAAGAGAGAAAAAGAAGAAAAAGGGAGCCTTGGGGATTCCCAGCCATAGAAATGCTTGAGAATTCATTCCAGGAAATTAAAGATATTTTACATGTTTGTATATGTACATGTATACGTGCCTGTGGGTGTGAAAATATAACTGTATGCACATATAGTTTTGTTTCATGATACCAAAATCAAAGATAATGCTATCTAGTTAATATCTACTTATTTAAGTACATCTTATAAATCCTATTCAATATTAATCTACATTTTAATTAACAATAAGGTCACCTGGTGACTAGTTGTTTTGTTTCTTTTCTTAACCAGTACTGCTGTTCTAACAAAACAAGCTTACCCCTTTGATTATTGACATTTCTATTGCTTCCCCAAAGACAAATGCTCTGCTATTTTGCTTGCAAAACCAAAGGCTAGTGTTTTATTGTTGTTATGAAAGGGTCAAGATTTTTAAAAGCACCACCCTTTAAAGTTCTTCCACAGAGATCTCTTTGAAATGAACAGCTGTCCCACAGATAGAAATTACAGGACAGAGAGGCAGAGGGGAGAAAGACAAATGGGCCAGCTATCATTATTGGTCATAAGTCGCCCAAACTATAACTCTTCTGAGTGAAATAAAGTTGGCAGGACGGGGGAGAAAAGTCTCTGGAACATGCCATGGAATGAGGCACAATCTAAAGCTAGAGCCATATTTCTCTCTTACTCTAAACATGTGATTCATTGGTCAAGACCAGCTAAATAAACTGCTCCGATATGTCTGTGGTTTTCATGCATTTCCTTAACCATAAAATGATTATCTTGAGCAATTTGTTGTAAAATCCAGACAACTCTCTGAACCTAATCAATTCATTTTCTTTCAAGTTTTAGAACAATTCGCCAGTCTCACATATTAATCCAACATGATTGTGGTTGTATCAGGCATCTAGTGTATCCATTCCACGAATATTTATTGTATGTTCCTTATGTAAAGAACGCCAAGTATCAGACACACACACATACACACAAACACACAAGTTAATACCCCACAAATTCCTTGTAAGAAGTTTATAAACATAGTTGTTTATAACTTTTCTCAGCCTAATGAGAGAAGTTTATAAACAAATAATTGTGTGAAGAACTAGAACCGATTTAGAAATGAAATTCCATGAAAGGAAAAGAGCAAGCATGTTGTATTTGGGGTGGATGGAATAAAGCAGATGTGGATGGGGAGGGGTGTGGCCATGGTGTAGGCTTGTAGCAGGGTGAAAGGGTAAAGGGGCAGACTTAAGGCCCTCACATGCAGTGTTCAAAAGATGCAATTCAGCCTATTGGAAATGGAGCACCAGTGTGGGCCTTTACAGCTAGGAATGGCATGATGAGACTGCATTTCAGACAGAAAAAACTGAAGGCAGTGGAGGAAGCTGCGGGGAAGGGAACAGATGTTAACCAAAGTCTGGGATTGTTGTGTTGGCTCAGCTGAAAAGCAGTGATAACCATTTTCGAAACTTTTGCTCTCATTATCCTAAACGCACTATACACCGAGCTCCTCAGCAAGCCTGTCTTTAACCACATCACATAGGAACCAGTTATGACGCAGAATCTTGCTACTCAAAGTATGAACTATGGATAAAAGCATCAGCATCAAGTGGAAACCTGTTAGAAATGCAGAATCTCAGTCTCACCCCAGAACTGCCAAGTCAGAATCTGCATTTTAACAAGGCCTGAGGGAAACACATTCACATTACAGTCAGAAGTACTGATGTAAAGGAAATATCCCTGGGCTTAGAAAGAGTGGGGAGGGGGGCCTGCTTCTGTCACTTACTTCTTGGAATTTCCACTGTTTCCTCCATAAAATTAGGAAACACGTAGTGATTGGCTGTAAGAGTTAGATGTGAGAACCAGTGTAAAAATGCTTCATGAGCTCTGAAGCACATACCAGGTAGATGTAAGGTCATTTTATCATTGTGATCATCTTGTCTCATAACAAAATCATATGCTCTATTTGTTTGTAAAAAGAATTCTTTGAACCCTAAATGTAAAAATGGTAAAAGGGACACATTTGCAGAGAAAACATCAGAGTGTTAACCAGCAGGGTTGTTCTGGATTTTTTGCGTATTATTTCCTTTGTACTACATTGCCATACTTCCAAGCTTTCCATGAAGTCACGAAGCCTACCTCGTCCTCTCTACTGAAACAAAGAAGAGGAAAAGGATGACCCTATTAAGCGATGCTCATTCAACAAGCCTAAGGAGCTTATCTTTACCATATTTTTTCCTGGTCAAATAATCATTATATTTAAAAGTACACCCAAATTCCAGCACTTAAATAGGTTCCTGGGGGAGGATGTAAAGATTGTTTAGAGTGCAAACCTATTTGTCCGTATCGTCCTGCCTAGAAAGGAACTGATGGTCAACCAGATGACCTTCTTTGAGTTCCTTCAAGTGTTAGCTCCATGATAGGCTATTTTCAAGACCAAGCAAGTAAACAGCATGCACGGTAGCCCATAAGGTGTGATTTGAGGGAGAACAAGTCTTTGTTCCCTCCAGAAGATTTCCCCTCTAATATGGTGCTGTATAGACCCACAATTAGACTCAAATATATGGAAAAGATAGTATTTCCATATGAGTCTTTTAAAAAGCATATGCCACATGTTAATCGTTTATTAGAGTAAGCAGCTTTTATTTAGCAACTCTGAAGGAAAGGGACATAAACCATTTGTTGGTTTACTCATTCATTTATTTACTCTTTTGCTGAATATTTATTGTGTCCAAATGTGCCAGACACTGTCACTCACAGTAAAGGGCCAAAAAAGATGAGGAGACTCTCTGCCTTCATGAAGAATATAACCTAGAAAGTAGTCCTCAAATGTATATCATCACACTCCCTGTGAATAAAATTTGTTCAGCATGCATCCCCAATATGTGTATATATTTATTTTTATATTATTCCCTAGGCTAATGTACTAATACTAAATAGTAATATAATATTGATAAATCCAAATCTAAAATATGACAGTAAAGTAAAAACAGGTCTTAATATTTTTATTAAGACGATTTTAAGAGATCATCTTTTATAGCCCCTGGCATATGAACACCCAGTTGGGAGATCCCTCTTTTAGAGTAATTTCTAAGAGAGAATTTTTTCCGTGGGGACAATGTTTTCCAGAGGAGATGATTACTTCCATCACCTCCAGAATTTGAACGAAAGAAATTACATGAGTTGCTCAGAATCAGAAACTCAATCTACTTTCTCTTTGCATGTCTAGTAACTTAAATTGCACCTAGGGCACAGTAGATGTTCAGTAAATGATTGTAGAATTGAGGGGAAAAGGGAAGAATGAGGGGTGAGGGGAGACAATGAGTATATGTATTATGTAAAAGAATTATTTGTACAATAAGAGAAAAAATAGCTTGCTTGTCAGGAAAAAAATAATAAATTACCTTGATTATTAAAATAATAGTAATAATAATAAAAGAGAATACAGTTCCTGTGTAAAAGAACCCATCTCCAGCTCACTTCCATTTGGCAAGCTGAAATATCTAATCATAAATCTCACCTCCAAAATGTCTGGGTACAATTTCCTGGGTTCCTTCTCTTTTTTAAAATATTTATTTATTTATTTATTTATTTATTTATTTATCTGGGTACAATTTCCTGGGTTCCTTCTCTTTTTTAAAATATTTATTTATTTATTTATTTATTTATTTATTTATTTATTTATTTATTTATTTATGGCTGCGTTGTGTCTTCGTTGCTGCGCGCCGCCTTTCTCCTGTTGCGGCACGTGGGTGTCTCATTGCCGTGGCTTCTCTTGTTCCTGCAAGGCCCTAGGTGCGCAGGCTCAGCAGTTGTGGCTTGCGGGCTCTAGAGCGCAGGCTCAGTAGTTGTGGCGCACGGGCTTAATTGCTCTGCGGCTTGTGGGATCTTCCCGGACCAGGGCTCGAACCTGTGTCCCCTGCATTGGCAGGCGGATTCTTAACCACTGCGCCACCAGGGAAGTCCCTCTTCTCTTTTTTAATGCACAAGAAATTAATTTTAGTATAAAAAAAACAAATGGTTTTTGAAATGCATTTCCATGTAGATTCCTTAAAATTATTTACCTTGCCCATAATTCACTGAAAAGGGAAATGGCGAGAGACATAGTTACACAGTTACACGGCCCCATAGCTTACACCAATAGCCATTCCTTTTATTCAAAATCAACTGTATTTTCTTTGTGTCGAACGACTTCTACTGATAGTTGGTAATACTAATATTTGTGTCATGTTACCACAAACATTTCCTAAGAGTCATGGTTGCAGTGTTATCAATAATATATTTATCTGTTACATCAAAGTTTTGGTATAATAAACTTATCACCATTTCCACCCGCTTCCCCCCCCGCCCCCCCACTCACTGTCGGCCTGGACAAAAGGCGCTTTGTAAAGTGTGTCCCCATCAGAAACAGTTCCTTCAGGTGCACAGACCATTTGCCAGGTTCTGCCACCAGATTTCTCCGTTGAGTTCAGAACGCCCCCACCAAGACTCTGCTGGAACAGAGCCTTCCGCCCTCTGAGGACTGTCCCATCAAGGAAAAAGAATCCGAAGTTACCACACAGGGAACTGCACTGTGATACCCCTATGCTTGCAGATATTACGATCTGGTGTGTAATAGCCTTTCAGGAATCCCTAGGTCACATTCGAGCAGCCTGGGGAATCCTAGGTGTTTAGATTAGGATCACTGCTCACTCTGAGCAGGGATGTGCTCTAGCTTAAAAAATCTATTTTTGCCTCAGCTTAACCCTGAGGGTCTCCAAAGTTCCCAGTTGGCTGGGGGAGGATTTCCCCAGGAACCCTTCTCCTCCTCGTGAGCAAACAATTAGACCTCTCTCACAATCTGAAATCTCAAACGGTCCCCAAATCCCCAAGGGATTCTTGTAGGAAAACTGCTGACATCCATTTTTACAAAGTATATGTGCACACAAAACACACACACATATATACATATACGTGCTTGTACACGTATATGTATATACAAATCTGTACCTATACATATCTGTATATATGCTTAGTATGTGCTGCTCACAAAAATTATATATGGTAGGTCTTAGTTTTCTCTTTCTAAAAATAAGGACACAGGGGCTCACAAAGTTTATAGAGCTTATTAAAGTCCCATTGATGGGACTCATGCTTCACACAAGTGAAATAATAAGAAAATTCTTATTACATAATCATATTTTTATATTAGCATGGCTGCAATTGTCTGTTTCACGTGCTTGTAGGACGCCCCTACTTCCCTGGACATCGGGGTGCTTCCCCCTCCCTGCTCAGGAAGCAGGAGAGGAGAGGCTGCCCTTCCTAACACGACCCCCAGAGCGGCCCCCGCGGGGGTGGGGAAAGGAGGTTAGTCCCCAGCAGTGACTCTTTCATCAACTAGGAGAAATCTGACCCTTCTTTCAGATGTGTGGAAAGGTGAAAAAGCCCTTTTTTTCTTTCCTTACCGAGCATGGGACTTAAATTCCTTCCCAACTAACCCCAAGGGCCCTGGGGAGGCTTCAGGGCCATTATAAAAAGTGGCTGTGGAACCCCTTCAGTGCCACGGTGAATGGGCAGTGCAGACACAGGCCGAACAATAACAGCCGAGCTGCAGACATGCGGCAGCCCTGCTTCCGTGGCGTTCTGACAGTGCCTTTTCAACACATGAATATTACTTCTCGGAGCAGTAATCCCATGGTCCTTATTAAATTTTCCATATCCCACAGACCCCACCACAGCTTTCCCACCCACCCTGAAGGGCGCTCTCTCCTCCCAGGGCAAACACATTCCATGAGGGGCTGACCTAGAACTGCATCACGTTTTACAGCCAAACAAACTGGCCAGCTAGATTTGCATGCTATAGCCAAGTGAAGCCCTAAACTTCCTCATATCTGGTTTCTTGCACAACTTCAGCAGAGTGTACGACTGGCGAAGGCAGAGAAGGTTTGGGGAAAAGGTGAGAGACGTTAAGGAAAACTCCACTCAGACGATACTGTTAAAAATATTCTGATTGGTTAAGATAAGATGTACTTTCATTTTCCTGAGAATTTTATCTTTATAGATAGGCTGCACAACCCCTAAGAAAGTCTTAGCTGAGTGTTTTGGAGTTGGTTGTTATTTTCAAACAGCATGTGCTGTGGGAACACATTCCAACTTCTTAATGGGGTATAATCAGTAACACGTTCGCTTCAGGCCTTATAATGATGACGCTGTTAACTGCATCCACCCAAAATCCTTTAAAACAGCTGTTTTCAACCAACTTTCACCGTGAATGTACTTTTGTGTGTTTAATGTACTTGGCAAGCCTTTTGAGAAAGCCCTTGCCTACTGTTTTATTTGTTTCCATTTATGAAAACATGCGTTGGCTGTGAAAATCAGACGCATTTGTAAAGTTATCAAGGAACTCATAAGACAAACGACCCTCTCCTTGTCATCGTTGGCTGAATCATCTCCACTGAAATCTGCTTGGAAGAAACTTCCATGCATTTGTTTAACCATAAAATGATCAGCGGCTCTTCTTCAGGCAAGAACTGGAGTGAGCTTATTTCTAGAATTATGTGTCCTGAAATTAAAAGAGAGAGGGAGAGAGAGAGAGAGAAAGAGAGAGAGAGAGAGACCCAATAGGGCCACCTGGTCAAGGTTCAGAAGCAAAGGTTTTCTACTAGGCAGCTTGCCCCCTGCTACCTGGAAAATTCATACCCAGAGTTTTCCACCAAGCCTTACTGTCTCTATCATTTACCAGGCCTCTGCTCTGAAATGCAAGAATTATCCTCAATTCAGAGCCTTAATAAGAATAACGCCTTCCTCTCTTGTAACATTATCCAGCCAGGAATCAGGCAGCGTGTACAAATGGTTGGTTGAAGTCTGGTCTTTGTTTTCTGTCTTCCTCAGTTGACAATGCTTGCTGCAAGGGAGCAGACCAAAATCAAACTGCCAACCACCACGTTGCATAAACCTGTAAAAGCAGGAAAAAAATGTCCTTGCCACCTTATGCCCATCAAACCCCTAAGCAGATAGGATTGTTGTCACATTACCAATTTATCAGCTTATTTGTAACAGGGCATGGGATTAAGAAAAGAGCCAACAACAGGCTGGCATCACAGACGTGCCCACCACCTGGTGAGAGCCGGGGGGTGCCCTGAGAAGGCCCAGAAGCTGTCCTTTTCCGCTTTACTTCCCTCAGTCTAATCTCCTCATTTCCTCAGTGATGAAGTTATTCCTTAATCTGCAATCACTGGGAAGGCAGATGCTTAAACAATCAGAGCAACCTCGGGCCTTGTGTGCTTGGCCTCTTTCTCGAGTCCTGAACAGTCAATCTGACCACTGCCCTTGCGCTCAGGGTGATAGCGAATGCCAAGCCCCAGCTCAGCAGCAGGGGTCCTATTTCCTGGGCCCTCGGAAGATAGAAAATATCACATTTCTATTTCATTCACCCCTTAGTCTCTCTGTCACGCGTGGCTGCCTTTACAAGTCACCATTTCACCATCGCAGCAAAGCTTACAGGGACTCTCACAGGTGAGGCCTCAAGCAAACACGGGCTGCGAGCGGGCCTGGCAGGGCAGCAGAGGACAGCTCGGCTTATCTGCTCCCTATCTCGCCACTTCTTACCACGAGGCCTGCTCCATGACAGCCAAGCTGTCCCGGGGCAATGGCTCAGTAATAAGATACACAACAAATAATGGGGTTTTTTGCTAGAAAAATATATACTCAGGTAATTAAATTGTTAACATGATGGATGGCCTTATTTTATATTTGAATCCAAAGTGACTTTCTGTATCATTCCACTCAAATGGCTAGATGTTACAAAAAGGAACAAAAAAGCAAAACATAACTCCAGAGACATGGGAATATAGATTTTTGTTCATTTATTTTAAAAACAAACATGGGACGTTTTCACCGAGCTGGGTTGTAATGTTCACGTGAAATGCATGGAGCTGGTGTTCAAATTTCATATTCATTACCTCTCAGTCCTAATTTTTTTGTGCCATATCCTAAAAGGTGAGGCGATAGAACATTTGCCAATGGATGTACTTTGTTTTATGCAGGAAGAGTAAGGACGTATTAGAGAGGCCTATTGTTCAGAAGATTCCAGAAGCAAGACCATAGTGTCTGAGTTTAAAATGTCAATGGACATCCATTTTGCCCATGTTGAATCCCAAATGACAATATGTTTTGTGCCCAAGGCATGGTTCTGACAAAATCAATAAACCACTCTAAGTTTGATAAAAGTTTTACAAAATATCCAGGACATTTAAAGTAATTGTTAACATCTGCTCATTATTCAACAGTGTATGCAGGTTTAGAAGCCAGATAAATATATTTATTCATCAGCAGCCAGCATGTCACTGCTACCTCAATGGTGATATAAAACAGTTAGACACCAGAACCTGCCTTAGTCTTGGGTTCAGAGAATACAAATGAACCATTGTGAAAAAAACAGAATGTTCTGCTTTATCCATGTTTTACACTGTGCGAGAGGACGGGGGGAGGGAGAAGGAGAGGGAAGGAGGAAAGGGGCCAGTTTTGGTAAAGAAAATCCTGAAAATTTACTTTGAACTGAAAACCTGGGGAATTATGCAGGGGAAAATAAATAAATAAATAAAAGTATAAATCTTAGAGAAGGGATCTGAAGACAATCATTGCTGCAACAATGAAGAGCATTTTTCTTGTTTATTCTCAAAAACACAATTCAATTTTGATTTTCTTCTTTCATTTCACAATATAAGAAAGTTATGTCTACACTGGTGGGGTGAAATAGGCTTTTGAAAATAACATTGAAAAGGTTCTCTCTATCACAATGAAATTAGTTCTTTGAAAATATCCACCAACTTACAGCTGACTCGTCCTGTGTAAAAACCAGCCTCAGATTCATCATTTAACAATAGCAAGAAGATATTAACCAACTCACATTCACCTTTGTTGGTATACTATGGGGATAGGGAGGCATCTCAAGTGGTTTTATGTGAGGCTTTGTTGTTGTTTTCTGTACTATGTGTGTGTGTGTGTGTGTGTGTGTGTGTGTGTGTGTGTGTGTGTGTGTGTTCCAAGTACCCTTCCAGTAGTCTCAGTGACCTCTAGCGATGCAAACAGATCTCAGGTTATGTGTTCTTTGAGTATTTGAAGCTGAGTTGATTATTAACTTTCAACTACCTTACATTATCCTCAATTATGATTGTGTAAAATAGACTGAATAAAGTTGCCTCAAGGTTCACCTCTTTGGCGAGGGAATAAATCTGACAATATACCTATGAAAGGTGCAAAGATTCCAGAGAAAAGGGTAATAGTAGAAGAAAGTCACTGGTCAACATTGTTGCATTTTTCTGAAGTGTATAAACTCACTACCATGTGCCTGCACAGAGAATGTCACATAAAAGACATTTAATAAAAGTTGCTTGAATTGAATACCTAGAACAATACTATCTATCTGTATCTAATATCTAATACAATCTGAGGCATTAATTGAAAACACTAGATTTCTCTACCAGGATCAGATCAGCAAGATAGAGATGAGAAAATTAACAGAGATGCTATCTAGCTAATTAAAGCTGTAGAAGAAGCAAGAGCCTCTTCATGGATTGTTCTGTTAACTAACCTGTAATTATATTGTCAATTGCATTAACTTCATTGCCCACTAATAGAGTAAGTTTCAAGGGAGGCAGCCAATGTGGGGATGGTTATTTATTTTTATGTCCTAATTAATCAGTACTGACACCAACCCACATCCTTCCTCCTTGCTCATTATTTAAATGACCCATTTATATGGATGAACCTCTTTGCTTTGTGCATTTCATTATCACATTAACATACTTTCAAAACAAAAAGGGTTGTTTCTGCTTCAGCACATACTTTGAACAAACAGCCACTTGAGTTACTCCTGACAGGCTATGCAACCCTCATCTCTCTCTAGGCATTTACGTTGGCCAGTTGGAATTTGACTAAAATCAAATGACCACCACTTAGAGGGAAAAAAATTAATTCCCGATGAATTTTGTAGTGCTTGGAGAGAGACAGGGGAGGATTTCGCTTAGTAAATGAAAACAGGAATTCCAACTTTTCATCCAATGTTAGGTAGCAACTATTATTCAGGTAGTCATTTCTTTGTGCCTCGTATCCGGAAACCTGAAAATAAACCCTGCCTCTGAGTGAGGTTAAAATCTATTGGAATCATCAGATTGACATATAATTTAAAAGTAACTTTGTGAGCCATTCTCTAGGACAGCGGTCCCCAACTTTTTGGCACCAGGGACCAGTTTCGTGGAAGACAATTTTTCCGTGGACCGGGAGGGGGGGTGGTTCAGGAGGTAATGTGAGCGATGGGGAGCGATGGGGAGGGCAGATGAAGCTTTGCTCCTCGCCCGCCACTGCTCACCTCCTGCTGTGCGGCCCGGTTCCTACCAGGCCACAGTCCGCTACCGGCCCTTGGCCCAGGGTTGGAAACCCTGCTCTAGGACATGATTCCCCTCTAGGGAAGACTCTGGGAACTGTAACTATTTTGGATTGCTGTAGCTTTGCCCTCTAATGAAAGGTTCTGTGCTTAGACTACATCTTAACAAGCCAACATCGTTCATTTTAAGCATATCAACCCTGATACCACCATAGAAAATAGTGTTGGGAGAGCACAGATGCCTTAATATGACCTGATGAAAGGTCTTTCCCCCGCCCCAAGTTTTCCCTTAGAAAAGAGAAAACGTGCTATAATCAGATGTTAACAAAGTCTCTTTATATTATAAGGAACATGCTCAAGATAATTTTGGGGAAAATTCATTAGCTGGAAAAAAAACTGAAATCAAAAGTTGATTTGGATGGCTATAGATGTCACATACTGAAATTATTTTTAAGAAGAGGCAACAACATTGAAACTAGATTTATTAGCTTTCCCTTTGGATATAATCTGACAGTTGCAAATGTTTGACGGATTGCAGTATAATTTTACAATAACCTTTAAGGGCTTCCCTGGTGGCGCAGTGGTTAAGAATCCGCCTGCCAATGCAGGGGACACGGGTTTGAGTCCTGGTCCGGGAAGATCCCACATGCCGCGAAGCAACTAAGCTTCTGTGCCACAACCACTGAGCCTGTGCTCTAGAGCTCGCGAGCCACAACTACTGAAGCCCGCATGCCTAGGGCCCGTGCTCCGCAACAAGAGAAGCCACCGCAATGAGAAGCCCGCGCACCGCAACGAAGAGCAGCCCCCGCTCTCTGCAACTAGAAAAAGCCCGCACGCAGCAACAAAGACCCAACGCAGCCAAAAATAAATAAATAAATAAATATATAAAATAACCTTTAAAAATATATAGCAAAAAATTACTTTGTGGAGTCCATGAATACACACCCATAGGACACATTAAAAAATAAATAGTTCTGAATTTATATGAGTGGGTACTTGGACCTGAGATGAACCTCCTAGTGACAGTCACATATGCAAATTTTGAAAGTGATATGTCTCAGATACTGTGGATGAAATGAAGACACATGCTCTTGAAATCTGTTGGGTGACACAACAAACAAACGTTAATGATGCTGATGACATATTTTAATTTTGAATAGATTATGCCATGAAAGTGAAATAAAGCAATATTTCTAGATTCATAAATACTATAACCATCCTTTGATAATGGTAAAAAACCATTTTTTTTTAGTTTCTGGCTGAGCAGCACCAGTTTTCACTCTATATTTTGAGTCCCTTTCAATGGGGCATGGACTGTACTTGGGTATGGTGGTGGTTTTAAGTTCTGTCCTGATGAAAAATTTTCGATTTGTAGAATGTAGCAGAACAAACAAAATCATGGCTTACACTCCATACTTTCATTTACTTTGGGTGGTTTTCTCATGTTTTCAACAGTTACGAGCCACCTTCCCACTACCACCACCACCTCTGTGGTCTAGGAATCCATCTATGCTGAATTCCACTTATTAAAAGGAAATCCTTCTGTGTACTTTACCTAAATCCTGCATCCTTCAGTTGAAGCTCATTTCATATTACTCAAACTTCTCTGAACAGTAGTCCAACATCACCTCTTTATGGGAAAAATCCATTATCTGCAAATAGTCAATCAATCACTCTTTATCCTTCATTTCCCCCACTTGAATAAGCCCAACTCCCCAGGGCTTTCTCTATAACTCTCAACCTCCAACTCACTATCAAGGAATAACTGAGTTCCTGGGAGAATTAGTCATATATTATGACTAATTATAACATTACATACTATAAAAGACTATAATGATTATTCATTTTAAGTAGTAAATACAATTGCCATAAAACTTGGCTTATGCCTTCCTCTAAATTCCTCAGGAAATTCTCAGATTTCTCCTTGACTACCTCAGCCTGCTTTAGAAATGCTCAATCCTCTGCATCAGTGACAGGGGAGACCAGTTTATATTTAGGAGAAGTAGGCAAATGTCTGGTATGGAACACATTAAAACCAGGGAAATCTGTTCCCTTGTAACCTAAGACAAGATCTCCAAAACGAAAAGGTAAGTTAATGAGCCCACAGTCCTCATCGGAGCACCTATTTATTGAAAGTAGGCTCTATTTCAAGCCTCAAATGTACAAACTTTTCTGAAAGGCTTTTTTAAGCAGTGCATACACGCAGACCCAAGAAAAGTTTGGTTTGCTTTGTTTTGGGTGGCGATGACCATTCTGCATGTTTCACATCAGGTATTAGAGTCTCTGTCCAAATTAGATTGTCACTTTGAAGATCAGGGATCCGAATCAGATTTGGATCATGTGACTAATGCCAGAGGGAGCCATGTACTTCAGGCAAAACTCAAGAGCTGATATTTAGGTCAACAGCTTTATATTTTTTAATTTACTGCCTAACTTTTGTGTATGGGGCATGAAACATGACCCTGATACTAGACCACAAGTGCTTAGAAATGATTCAGAACTTTACATTTTAAAGAGATTGAACTGATAGAGGATGAAGAAGCATCTATTTAATGTGGAAGAATGAAATGCTGCTGCAGTCTCCCTTCCCGAAACTCATGACTAACATTTTTCTATGTCCCCTTACTTTTTGTTTGCGGAAGATGATGACAGAATTTCACTGTGATCTCTGTGCTAATCCTAAAAGATGCAAGCAAGTCCCAGTGTACCTCCCAGACCCTCAAGGTCAGATTCAAATGAACATTAAGGAGGGCCCTGAAAAAGCTCACAAGGGCCACAGGCTGTATGACAGTAGGGGAGGGGATTTCTGGTGGGGCCTCCTCTACCCAGTGACAACTCTTGTCATCAGAGTTCCTCAGATCAGTCTGATAGGAGATTGAAGATCTGAATTTGGGCATCACAGAACGTTTGCAGGTTCCCAAGGAGTGGAAAAGATCTGGATCAAATTATAGTCAATTCAGAGGCATGTGGGGCATTCTAACGACTTCCATTACCCTTGTGGTCATCATGGGTGGTGGAGCTCATTAAGGTTCAATCACAAAAATTAGGACTCAGAGGATGTCAGACCTGAGAAAGATGCTATGTGGACCACCTAAACTCAGTGAGGCGAAGTGACTTGGCCAAGACCTCAGTTGCAGGCCATTTTATAACCCAGCGGTCCCCAACCTTTTTGGCACCAGGGACCGGTTTCCTGCAAGACAATTTTTCCACGGATGGGAGCAAGCGGGGGGAGAATGGTTCAGGCGGTAATGCAAGCCATGGGGAGCCATGGGGAGTAGCAGATGAAGCTTCGCTCACTCGCCGGCCATTCACCTCCTGCTGTGCAGCCCGGCTCCTAACAGGCCGCGGACCAGTATTGGTCCTCGGCCCGGGGGTTGGGGAACCCCTGTTATAACCCACAGCAGGAACCTCCATGACTATCAAACAGATGGCTACTACTTATCTTGTGAATACCTGTCCCAGGAGAAGTTAGCTGGAATAAATCAACAGAGCATGCAGAGATTCAGAGAGAAAGAGCTGCCTGGCATGAGCAGTGCTTGCCAATCCAGGCCACCATCAACACTCTCCTGGGATCCCAGAAGAGGCTCCTAACTCACCCTTGTGCTTCCATGTTTCCCCACAGTCTGTTTCCACACAGCAGTCAAGGTCTTGCCCTGTCCTCACATCACGCTCAATGCAGACCCTTCACCATGGCCTGTGGAGGCCCTACCTCCCACCTCACCACTTTTCCCTCATTCATTCTCTCCGGCCTAGAGTGGTTAGTCACTGGTTCTTTGAACAGCAAGCTTGCTCCTTCCAAGGCTCTTTGCCCTTGCTGTTCTTCCCTTAGCCTGGAAGCCTTTTCCAACAGTTATCACATGGCTCACTCTGTCATTGCGTTCAGGTCTCTGCTCAAATGTCCCCTCTCAGAGGGACTATTCTTGTTCCTTCTCTTAAGGACCAATTCCTCTGCATGCTACCCTTCCCCCTTTACCCTCTGTCCCCTTGCTCATCTTCATTTCTCTTTATAGCAGTTTTCCTTACCAAGCATTATATACTGACCCATTTTTGTGTTCACTGTCTTCTCTCCCATTAAAACACTCCAGGAGGGCATGGAGTTTGTCCAGACTCCACAACAGTGCATGGAACATAGTAGGTACTCAGTTTATATTCACTGAATCAGTGAATTGACACTCTTATGAACTACCAGTCAATCTCTCCTCAGTCTCTTTCTGTCTCTCTCTCTCTTTCTCTCTGTATATATATGTCTTAGAGCAACTATGTAACTTAGAACAGCCCTAGTAAGACACCCTGGTTGTTTTACTGGTTTATCATTAACTGTTTCTTGGGGTTTTCGTTTGTTTGGTTGGTGATTTTTTTTTTCCCATTCAACCGTCCCACAATCTCGGTTTCCTGTATAGTAGGATAGTTATGTTACTATACTTGCCTTATCTACGTCTCTGTTCAAAGGTTGTATTAGGGTCTGTATTTAAAGATATTTTGAGAGAAAACAATGCTTTTAGAAAAAAGTAGTTTCTGGGAGAGTCTGCCATTTCTACAGGCATGTGTTTCCCAGGCAAAGATATACAAAGAAAAAAACATCGCTTTTAACTAAGATATTGATCATTTAGGAGGGAGCTGATGTGTGGTCCCTGACAAAGCAAAAATGATAGTCAACACATGGCCCAACGCAGGCAGCAGCAGTAGCCTGGGGAGACCCACCGCACAGAGTGGGTATGCAGGTGGACATGTAGTTTGCTCTCTGGCCGTCTTCTCTAGTGGCCTGGGACAGAAGGTAGTAGAAAAACAGAAAGAAGACTGCCCAGGGCTTGACAGTCTGGAAGATGGTGACCTCCCACTTGGGATCCCAGGCTCCAGCTCTGGGACTAATTAACTAACTGGACAATAATGAATCTAAAAATGTGAAGAAGTTCAACCAATCATTGACTCTCAGAAGAATCACAGCCTCCTGGACCTCTCCTTCATTCCAGAATCTCCTATACGTCCTAACTCTGCCCAGATAGAGCTTGGTCTGTCTGCACAGGGCTGTCAGTAGTCTGGCCTTTCATTTGTGCTCTTGCTCATGTCTCTTCCTCTCACCTTAATATATTGGTTCCTAAGGAAGGATATTTCCTCTCCCCCACCCCCCAACTTTAAAAAGTGCTTTCCTAGACCCTCCTTCTTGCTCTAGAAGATGATATTTTAACAGCTTAAATAGTTATCTTTTTAATTTAAAAATGCTTCATATCTTAATGCCAGGTAAAAAAAGTGCACATTATAATTGAAATTGGTTAAGTTTCAAACTGTGTTCCTGTGGTTCCTCTGAGATCATCAGAGAAAAGAGGTGGACACAGACATTGGGTTTTGAAACTCCTACCCCATTCTCACCATAGTAACTTAGCTGACTTTGTCTATTTTACAGATAAGCTTCTGAGTAAGATATTGTTTAAAGAAATATCTTTACTGCTTTATTTAAAAGAGTTTTTTTTAAAAAACTTTTAAATTACAATAACACATGACTCGAAGGATTTGCCACCACCTGGTGGCAGCATACCCAAATTTCAACATACTTAAATTTTTAGCGAAAGGATTAAGTTGAATCTACTATCCTAAAATTATAAAGAGCTATCAGAAATGTGTCAGAGGATTAAGTATAATTATGAAAAAATACATTAAAAAGTACAGCATCACTTTCAAAATGCAATGTGATAGTACTTGAAAGTTAAGATACCATAAAAGAATTACTTTGTTGTCTGGATCTTATACTACTTATAGAAAATGTTTTCATTGTGCCTTAAAACCAACATTGCAGTAAGGTAAATAAACTAACAGAATTCTCTCTGTTTTAATGTGTGAACATCAGTATTATTTATCTTCAAAAAGCTGGGGAAAAGTCTCATTTCTTCTTATTCTTGGAGTCAATATAAATACTCAGTTCCTGGATAAATTCTATCTGGGACGTTCCCTCTAGGCTACTCTCCACCTCCACCAAAACAAAACAAAGCAAAAACCAAAGACACCTTCTCACGGACCTTTATAAATGACTGCACAAAGAGAATAGAAAACAAGGACTAACAAGCGCATTCATGGAGGAGCGGAGGAAGAAAGTGAGGTTTTTTCCTTTACAGGCCTTTCGGCTCTCACGTAATAGTAATATATTATATTGGTTTTGTCTTGTTTAACCACACTAACCTTGCTATGGCCTGATTTGACAATACTTTGTTCAGGTAAAATACCTTTAGCCCTCAGGAATCAGTTCCAGTAAGTGAAGCACCTGGAGAGCGAAGAAGGAAATGAAACCCGAGCCCTGCCATTCTCAGTTGCTTCTCTGTCCAGACCCACAGAGACCCCTCCCCAGCATGACGTGATGCCCCTTGCCCTTCTCCTCTGGCTATATGACCCGGAAGTTATTGTCCCCTTGCTCATAGCAATGATCTTAGGTTAAGTTGGCAGGCAGGACATGAGAGAATCAACAGGACAGACCAGGGACATCCTACAACACTCCCAGATCTGGGGAGTACAGAGTGAGTGGGAGTGAGGGTAACAATGCCAAAGAAATATATTTGGTGGCAGCCTGGAGGACACAGAAGAAAGAAGTCTCATGGCCCCTCAATAGCTGCAGTAAACTTGCTCCTTAGGATGCCAAGATTACTTTGTATCAGATGTGGATTTGCCAGCAAGATTACATCTTACAAGTTCTTCCTAGACCATCAGTAGGCACATGATATTCTGAGCAAACAGCAATTAGGCAAATTGGCAGGGTTTGCCCTTGAAATCCACACCTAGTTTCCCTGAAACTCATTCTAGTATTATTTACCAGCTTTTCCTGGAGGCAACTACAGGAATAAAAAATGACTTGATTTACAAACAAGTAATGAAATGAGATTAATAGAGGAGTGAGGAAAAGGAAGTAACAAGAATCAACTTGGCACGTTTGAAATTTAGGGTATTTTCTTGAAATAAACATGAGAACTAACCTACAAAGTTTCTCATATTTAACAATACATGGAGCAAAAGTTGATTTGAATTGTGTAGCGTTATGTGTCACCATTAAGCCCTTCAGCATGCTAAGAACATGTCATAGCAAATTCTGGCCACCCCAGGGGTTTAAACTATTGCTTAAAAGAAAATTCATTGATAACCATTACTTTGTGATTGTTGGATGTTCCTGCTGTCATTTCGTCTCATGGATTTGTGTCACAGAATCATCTGTATAAAACCAAACACTACCAGCTGTGCTCTTCCAACATTTGGGGCAATATTTAAATTTTCTTTGGTGATACACATAGACTGTAGATGTACAAAGCCAATCACGTAAAATTTTATATGTTTATTTAAAGTCTTCAGAAATACAAAGTTTCGACAGAGAATCCAAACAAATCCAAAAACTTGAAATAATGTCGAAGTTGCCAAGTGAGAAAACAAGTAATTAGCCTTCCTGCTTTGGTTATTTTATAACAGGCTACATAATGACTTGCTGCCTTGCTCCTGGGCCATTATTACCTATCCTGAGATCACTTTTGATATTCCTAAGGTAAAGGAACACCAAACAGTAGTCATTTATCTGACAAAAGACCTTGTGTTTTTCTTAGTCTATCAATCATTAAACTAGTAATGTCTTTTTATGCTACTGCTTTGACAGTCATTAACACTCACGTCAGAGGAAATCTTTGCAATTAAAACTCCTATTGAACATCTAAAGTTGTTTTGCCTTGGTTTGTTGCAACTGATTTTTTTTTTTTTAAACGGAAGCAATAGCACTAAGATGGGTTGAGAACTTACCCCAAGTTCAACTTGAGGTGTCTCTTTTATGACTCAAACGCCGTTGATACTCATACTTTAAAAAAAATCAGCTTTTGACATCTGTGTTAATTTTTATGGCAAGCTTCACTGACTAGCTTAAGAGGAAGGAATACCTCAGAAAAACAAAGTCGGATAGCTACAAGGCTGCTGGGTTGCCATCGGAATTCTTTCTCGTGGCAAATGCACAAACCCTCAGGAGAGTCTCAAGGAAAAATCTGAAAGGCTCATTATCACCTCAAATACCTGAAACAAATTTACGTAAGTTCCTTATGATTTGAAACCACAAACAGAAACAGAGTAAGATAAGTGTCCAGTATGACAGAGTGAGAACTTTGAATACCATAGGGTGACTCGTTCACTTCTAAACCACTCCTTTTGTGGGAACATCACCCATAAAAACTGATTATACCTCATCCACAGCCATACTGTCATCCAGCATTGAGAGAAATAAAACTGAACAAACACTTTTCTTTTTAATAAAGAGCAATTTAGAGGGTGGGAGAAGAACCAATTTCCTTCTTGGAAAAATCTGTGTTATAAAAACATCTTTTATTTAAGGAGTGGACTAACCTCGTTAGATCTGTATTTATATGCCATCTACTTTACAGAATAAATGGGATGGAAATAGATATCAAAATACTTCTCTTTAAATGTTACCAGTATGAAAACAAATATAAAATGTTTCTCTTTTTATATGTCTCTTAACTATTATTTTAGCATTTAATGACGTTAGTATTTAACTAAAATCAAAGATTGACTTTGATCCTAGGGTAGTGTAATGATTTAAAGATATGTAGTACAGAATATTTCACATAGCTTCTATCTCTCTTCTAAGAACCAAATTCAATCAAAACAAGAAGGCTTGGGGCATGGAATCATCTGAATTTATTTGTTCGGTCAACAAACACTTGGTAAAGGCACTATATTAGAGACACTGCAGCTGTGCTGAGAAGGAAACACTACACTTCCCTGTACACACGGGGAAGTGATTTTACCTGTAGGATAACCAAATCCATGGTTTCAGGAAGTGAACCATAATGGGGTTTTAATGTCCTCTGGGCCCGGCTCAGCATTGTTCATTTTCAGTAAATGAAAGCAATACAAGCTTTGCAAAGGGATTTTAAACTATTACAGGGGAAACTTAGAAACAAATCCAAATACCACCATAGATGTAAGATTCTGGGAATGACTCATCTTTTGGAGATTAATCTGAAATCACGGCAGGTTTCATGAATATTTAAGAAGCAAAGACTCAAAGAAGACTGTTGAAGGGAAAATTGCTGTTGGCTGATTTTTAATAAATAGAGCCTTTCTAGGACTCTTAGTTCTCAATAGGAATTGCCTCAAAGACACTTCCCACCTATAATCATTACTCAAAGATTAGGACCCAAGACATCGCACTCAAGGGACCCGTTTATTGCAGACAGATGGGTAATGGTTCAAAAAGCAGCTCTCCCAGTGTGAAGAGAGACTATAAACCTGCACCCAAATTGAGGCAAAGAGATGGGGCCATGGCTCCCCACGCAGCACACACCCACACTGGGGCTTCTCATGACTTCTCTCCCCACCCAGAGAAAGCTGTGGTTGCTTTCTCTTCCTCATCTGATTCCACCAGGATCAAAATGTTCTTGAGATGAAATTAAATGGAGGATTAGGTGTGGAGAATAGGATTAGGTCACTGGATTTGGGTCTGAGTGACCACTGTGCCATTTACTAGCAGCATGACCTTGGGCAAATCATTTAAGGTCTTTCAAAGTAAAGTTCATTCCAATCAGACCAGAGCTCATCTCAAAGTCCTCATGAATCAGAATATGATCCACAGAGGCTTATTTTTTCTGCAACACTTGCTGAATCAATGGCCCCATTCCAAATACACCAGCATACGGTTTAGCCACTCTGGGAATTTTGATTCCCATATTTTCATTCAACTTGTGTATTCATTAGTGTAGCTACACATTTTTTCTGGGTAATGCACCTTGAGTCCTGATGCTAATATATTTCGTCTCCCACTCTCTATCCGCCCCCCCTAAAAAAATCATACGCAAAAATAAAATAAATCACATAATTTTTTCCTAAAATATGGGCTAGAGAAAGCTATCAATTTGAATATGGATGTGTATTTCGAATGTCACATACCTGTTGATTCTTGATTCCTTCCACTTCATTTCACCTTCCTTTCCACTCCACCCCCTCCCCCCGCATGCCCAACAGAGCCCTGCATCTTTCACAAACGCCTTGCAAAGATTAAGGGATTCATTGTTTGTGCTCTGCTTAAGATGGGAGCATTAACTGAATGCACTCTGACAATATTTTTCAACATTTTCATGGAGTGTTTCAGATTTATGTCCCCATAAGATCATTATCACTTGGCCCTCCATCTATTGTCAAGGAGCCACAACCTTTGTTCAAGAGAAGTCCAGGCCACTGTCGTACCTACAGATTTGACTCTGTTAATAAAGAAAAGGCAAGCCACCGAACATTGCGTTTCTGCTCTCATAATAAGAGAAGGAATTATAATTTATATCGAATCATCAAAATGCTCATGCTAAGTTAGAAGAGGCCTTAGAATCTTAGAACAAGGAGCTCTTAGATGATATCCTCTCTTATAAGTCATTCAAATAGAAAAATTATTTGTAAAACAAATGACCTTGCAGCATCTATTTAAATACCTATGGTTATGCTATCTCACAACTTTTTGAGTTAGCTCGGTTCAGTCAAAATAGTTCTGTCAAAGTTCTCTATGCCTCCTTAAAATCTCAGATTCACAGTTTTAATTAATTCTATACCGGCTTGTGCAATAATGAATAAGTCTAACCGTGCTACCTACATCATGACAGCCCTTTAAATATTTGAAGTGAGTGCCATGTTCCTTCCAAGCCTCCTCTTCTCTAAATAGCCTCACTTCTTGCTATCTTATGCCCTTTCTTTAGAAGCTCTCCAGTCCATGAGTATCTCTTTTAAAACAAACTACCCCCCCGAATAAAGACAATAACCCAAATAGAGTCTAACCAGAGGAGAGTACACACAGCTAACCATTACCCCTATTAAATCAGGTCACTGTACATCTATACGGGAGTCTGGGGTTCTATTAGCTTTTATAGCCACTCCAACACCTTGTTGGGTTATATTATGATTTGACAAGCCCTCGCTCAATACATGGCCCAAACTAACTCATGAATTTTACTTCTGCTTTGCATGCTGCTACTAGTTAATGAATTAACCTGAAGCAGTCTTTCTAAACTCCGTTTCTTGAACTGTTCTGTGGGTTCAGTATTCCAACCTTGACCATACCTCTTGCTGTTTAACATGTTGTCATGTTGGCTAATATGGAATTAATTAAACATCACTGTGATTCTGTTAGGTAATAACACATCTCATCATCATTCTACAATGTTGTGATTATTCTTTGAAACTGAAACAGCTGCACAAGGTGAGTGTCTGACTAGATTACGTCCAACCTGAACAGAATTTTTTTTTCCTCCAATCAAAACATTTTCCTTTCCCTCTTAAAGCTGACAAAGTGATTACAGGAATACAGATTTCTGCATAGAAGAAAAATGTATGATTCGTATCACGTGAAGTAAGATGTCACCCAATCCACCCTAGGGAAAGCTGGGAGAAAATATGTCTTTTATTTTTTCTATCACAATACAGAAAATAAGCACTAGCAGTGTTGATAGCCTATGGCTTTTCACTTAGAATCAACAATAGTGGCACGTCTTATGATTTTACTTTTTCAGCACCATCCACAAACAAAGCAATGAAATGTAAGATGATGTGAATGAGACCCTGAAATTTAAGGAGGCAGAATAATGGCTTGCAGGTGTGAACATTATTCATATTTTAAACAAAATTAAATTCTTCCCCATTACTCTAGGAAAATCAATGTAACATATTACCAAGAGGTAAGATGCTTCTGCTATTCAAAAGATACGCTAATTTTGATGACAGTTTTCACCCCTGTTGATCAAATAAAGTATGTGTATAGGATTTATATTATTCAGAATAGTACCAAGGTGAAACTTATGAACTAATCCTTCATTTATAGCCTAACTATCCCATGAAATTTATAAACCCCAAACACAGGACCCTTTTATGTCAGTTTCCTCCAAGTATAAATCAATATGATGGGAGCAACACAAAGGAGAGGGGGTTTGGAACCAACATCAGTGCAGCTTGTTTAAATACCCAGATGATGTTTAGAAGAATGTGGTTATTCTAGGAGATGTGAGACAAGGGTTTTTAGTGTATACATGCCTGTCTAAACGTCAGGGAAGGCTGTAAAATGTTCTCTTTAGGATGTGGAATATGGAGAGAGTTACACTACTTTGTCTTTCTAAACAAGCTCAGGGCTGGGCGGGGACTAGGCACTCCAGTAATACTTGCTGAACTTGAACACATAGAATCTGTATCTGTGACTTCAAAGCAGGTGAGAGAAAAGGAAGAAAGAAATCCATGCACCAAGCCCTGTTTGAAAGGTAGCATAAGTTAGATAATAGCAGACAATCAGTGCTCCAAGGTCACGTCCTCACACACCGCATGCCCTTCTCGTTCAACGCAAAGCACAGGGACCAGAAATACCCCGGTGGCTACTGTATGAAACCGGTGGAGTTTGTTTCACGTGCCCTATCCTGTTTGTGAATGTTTTCTTTTGTCATTTTTGTTAAAAGAAAGGAAAAAGAAATCTGGCGAATTCATATGATTAGCATATTATTGGTATTTGGTAAATATTTATTGAAAGAATAAATAAACATGTTTTTGAACAAATGGAAAGCAGTGAAAGAATATGAAATTTTAAAGTATAATATTGTAGAGTCAACCAAGATTCTACTGAATTGGTCTAAAAGCTTTTTTTGTTTTGTTTTTAATTTTAAACAAAGCCAAAACCTGAGCACAATGAGGTGGGGGGCTCTTTCGGATTATTTTCCCAACTTTAATACTTCTTATTTGAAGAGGAGTGGCACAAATCCTCTTATACATATCCTTCCTTTTTAAGACAATGATCACCTTAAAAAGTCACATGAAAAACAACACTGTTTGATTTATTCATATCACCAATCAGCTTGATGAACAACTTGTCCTGATGAGGATGAGGATGGTGGGGAGGAAAAGGTTAAATAGAACACATGGAGAACAGGATAATTACAAGTATTGGTAAGAGAGGTCTTAGGACTTCCAGTCAAAAGACTGGAAAAAAGAAATGATTTTCCATATACTCAACAAATTCCAAGCCAATAATCTGTAGTGTCATCAAAAATTTAACACTCCCCCTTCCCACAGAACAGGAAAGTTCCTTGCCATTCACTCGTCTTCATAGAATGACACACATTGATAGGGTTTTCAGAAAGTTTCACTCATGGAATGTGTAGCTGAACCAACTTAAAACGGATATGTCTGTATCTCTACTACCGTTCACTCAGCTGTTCAACATACATTTAGTACATGCTATCTCTGTGCGTGGCCTAGAGAGCCATAAAACACTAGAGGTGGGAGACACGTATCAAGTGTTGCAAACTCTGGGACCTCAGTGCAGGGCAGGTAGCATAAAAATTGTGAAGAGTCAAGTGTAAGATAATAGGGACTGGTGAGGTCTGTGTGAAACTAAAAACATATGGCCCTCTTAAGACGTTCAAACTCAATTTCTTTTTTTCTCCTCTGAACCCTTTACCTGCCAGAAGGAGCCCACAGGCTCTGAGTCTGCAGTCTCGACTGTCTGACCCCTTATTTTTCTCAGTAATCAAAGAGCCATGTTCTGTTTCCAGTATCTAAAATCCAGTGAATTGGAAGCTTTATGCTTCTCTCTCACACTGTTTTATTTCACTGTCCTCAGTCCACTAAATGATTTTGTTTATTGGTTTGGTTTGGTCTGGGGTTTTTTCTTCTCTCTCTTCTTTGCTATACTGACCAAATGCCAAATGAACACTCCCTTCCCAGGAAGAAAAGGATCTCCGTGTCTATACCATGAGATCAGACATTGCTGCCTATCTAGAGAGGCAGGATTCCTTCACTAGGATTCCTGGGAAGGGGTGTAAGAAATGTAGCTGCTTTCAGAAAATATGAATGTTAAGCCCAAGCGACTACAAAGCAATGAAGCTACTTTCATGTTTGTTCAATGGAAGTAATTTCATCACCCTTCATGCAAGAGAGATAGGTTTTGGAGGAATTTTCCAGTCCTCCCCTCCCAATGAATCAAATAATCAGTCTAATATTTGGCTCAGCAAGTATTTGTAATGGTCAGTCCAGTTGTGTACTTAGTGACAGCCTTGATCTTTTAAAATAACTTTCTCTGTTAAGCTGTTTCCATGTGTCTCTATGCATCACCTGTTCAGTTGGGGTTTTCATAGAAAAATATTAATTTTAGTGTTGACTTATTTTATCTTTTGTTCCCATAAGAATAAGACAACCAAGTCAACACATCTTGAAAAAGTTATGTATCCTTAGCTCCTGTTCCTTCAACCTTATTCTTCTGGTTGGAGCCAACGGACAAATAATGAAATGTATGAAAACGTAAATTGAATATAAATGATCTAATGTGAGTTAATGGTGGTGAAAGCTGCTGGGCTACTCAGAAGTCAAAACTACTTTTCTTATATTTTAAGCATAAGTGTTACTGAGCCACACAGAGGATAAAGTGGCAGGCTACCTAAAACAACACTGTATAGAATATTTCTTATCACCCTACTTAATCCTCTAAAATTCAGATAACCCTGAAAGCATTTGTTACCATAATGTAAAATTTAAAATAATTAGGAAAGTCCTTAGTTATGTGGTAGATTACAAACAAATTCTGGTGGCCCCTTTTCCCGCTCCTATATCTCTTTGCACTTTATTGGGGCTCTTAAAATGTCACCTTAGAGTTCGTTTTTATACGTCGTTTTCTCTCTTCTCAGCCAAATTTTCTCCTGAAGCTTGTACCAAGTCCCTCCTATGCGTCAGGCACGGTACTAGGGTTCCTGGTACATAATTGTTGCTCAATAAATAATTATTACAATGAGATCCTATGGCGGGGGGGACCTTAAGATTGTTAATTCTGTCACCAGTAAATTTACATTACTGGGAAAGGAAAGACATTTCTAATCAGAATGAATGAGGATAGATACAATCCGTACCTATAGGACCCAATAAATATTAATAGAATTACAGAAGGCTCTTTTGAAAATTAAACTCCCTGAAAACTGCATTTTTATAGGTTTATTTATTGTGGTAGTTACCATGCGTTCTAAGAAGGAGCTACTTAATTCATAATATAACCATCTTCAGTGCAGTTAATTAACTCCAGATTTTATTACATTACTTGAGCTCACTTCGTGCTTTAATCTCATGATATAAGGAGGTGGAAAAGGTGGGTGCAACAAGTCATCTCGAGAGCCAAGGGGAATTACAACTTGCATCTCAATTACAAGGCCAGGACTACTAAATGATTACCTAATTTGAGGGATGGAAAAAAATCACAATACAAGAAAGCCCAAAGAATTTCAGAAGCCTGAGGCCAGATAACTGAGTTACCCGGGAGGGGAGGCGAAGAGGAGAAAGAAAGAAAAAACACGGAGGGCAGCCGGCCGGCCGAGGGGGCCTTGCCAGTAAGCAGGGCTTCCAGGGTAACGGTAAACTTATGCAAGAAATAAACTTGTCTTACAATGGACATGTTGACTGTCAGCGCCAAGGCCCAGCCCCCTGGAAATCAGAGTTGCTGAAATATACGATTAGTGTTCTGTTTCATGCTCACTTTCATGCCACACCTTTCCGTGGAGGTCATCTTTCCAGTCATTAAATAATCTTAGAGTGATATGTACACAGAAGAGTTTGTTCCTTATCTTTTCCATGTCACACCTGGTGCTTTCCATGGGCTCTTTGTTCTTGTTTTAACAAAGTGTGTAAAGGTTGTTTTTTTTTTTTCCTTCCCAATGACTTACTTCAACTCAGCATGTTAACCCTATAAAAACCACAGTTGCTAGAGATGTTTCTCTACCTAGACACATATTACTTGAACACAAAGATAAATAAAATAATGTATTTTGATTTCAAATAATATACTCCATTTTGGTTAAAGGTTCTTCTTTTATAAATATATCTAGTTAAATTACTACCCCTCCATTCCTTTCAAGTAAATATATTAATTCAATATTACTTAAAACACTTGTGCATTAGTGGCTTAAAAGAAATTTAAATGAGAATTAGGTTACCAAGTGTTTTAAGTGAAGCGTTGTCCAGATAATAAAGAAATCCAGGCTATTGTGTGCTTTCATATAATTATCGTAGAATACTACATAATAAGTATAATAGATTTTTTTATAGATTATTATGTACCATATATATAGATTAATATCTAAAACATGTTAATTCAGCTGATGTTCTCAACATTGACCATCTCAAGCCTGTGTGACAGACAAGACGAATCTCACAGATGAAAAATGATAAATTCCAAGAAATTAGATTATATCCAAAATAGACACAGGAAGTAGCAGAATCCAGATGAGAACTAGAGTCTTCTGGATTCTTGCCCTTCTTGAAACACCCTTAGTTTCTGTGATACCTCACCACCGTGCTTTTCCTCCTGCTGTTCCAGTTACGCACCCCCATCTTCCTTAAGGATTCCTCCTTCTATTTCAACCTCAAACATGGGCAAGACCAAGGGCTCAGTCCTTTGCCACTTTCTCCTCCTCACCCTCTAGCAGGTCCCGTATACTGTGGAAGTTATAAATATCATGTGTGAGTTGAGACTCCCAAACTCCTATCTCCATTTCAGACTTCTTCCTTAGGTGCTGACTCATATATCCGGCTGCCCACTTGACAGCGTCTCTTTAAGTATTCACAGCCATACCCAGCTACCATGTATAAGACAAAATTTCTGATTTATCCCCAAACTGGTTTCTCTCCCAATATTCACTATCATGGGACGTGGGTCCATTGGAGAAACAATACCTTAGTTTCCCTCCCCTTCCTTTACCCTTAACATCTTATCCATAATTCTTAGCATTTTTTTTCTCCCTCACAGATAGATCATAGCTCCCTCTTCTCCCCTCCAATCCACAGCCATCGCTCTATTCCCAGCCACATCATCACTTCCCTACAATATGCTGTAATCTTTCACTCTCAGTCTTGCCTCATTCAATCTATTCTCCACACAGATGCCAAAACAATCTTTTAAAAGCAGAATCATGTTAAGCTACATCCTTCCTTAAAACTGTAAAAGGCTTCCCATTGGAATGTTTTACATGTTTAACTATTAATAGGTACACATTCAAACATTTCTAAATAAATAAAGAGTAGAAAAAGATAAATAGCATAAAGGCCCCCTGTCATTCTTGTTTCCCATGCGCCTAGCCCCTCGCCCCCCTCCCCCCACCCCCAGATTAACACTGCTCCTAGGTTCTTATGCTCCACTGCAGTTTTAATAAGATGCAAACATTATGCCCTGGCTACTGAGCCCAGCTGGATCAGACCCTCCTACTTCACTCTCATCTCCTTCCAAGCTCCTCCTCCCCCTCTATGCTCTACTCCCCTGACCTTCTTTAATTTCATGAATTAACCAAATCCTTTCCTGTCTCAGGTATTTGCCCACACTATTCACCTTAGCGAGACCACTCTTCCTTCTCTTCTAGTATGTTCTCCCTGTCTCTCTTCAAATGCCATCTCTGGGCAAGGTAGATCCTCCTCTGTTGCTTATTTAGCAAACTGATCACAGTTTGTAATAATATGTCAGTTCATTTACTCACGTCCCACTACCCCTTTCCCTAGATGTTAACCTCCAGGACAGCAAGTGCTGGGTCTATTTATTTTACCCCCTGCAGCTGGTAACCTAGTCACTTGGAAGAGAGGCTCAGTCTTAGGGGTGAGATGAACATTAAATAAAGTGAATGAATTAATAGTTTCTGTCTGTAAATACTGAGACTTTAACTAGACATTTCCTGAATATTTAAATTGACAGATGCAGTGAACCACATTACACAAATTGAGATATAAAAGGAACCCTTCGCCTCTCCAAAAAAATGAGGAGGTAGCGTTCTTTGAAAAAAAATTCTTTGTGTTGAAGACTGTCATGGTTTTATACACAAAGGCTGCTCCAGGCATAACAAATATTCTAGCCACCCTTCAAAACTAAAGGGCAAATAAGAATTACATATTTTCACATGACATCTTACAATAGCATATTTATAAATCTAAAGCTACTGCATATAATTTCATGCATTGTAAATAAAGTCCTTTGTCATCTGTTGCTTAAGAATTTTCTTATACTTTTGCACATGCTATTCCTTTTTAATCTAAATAAAGACATTAAGCCAATAAAATTTTAGGAAAAAACACTCCTAAGGGCGAGTGAAGTGTTTATCTCTTATTTCCTTTTTAAAAAGGGAGGTGTCTAATGCTTTGTCCTGAATGAGCTTGTTATGATCAAGAATTCTCTCCCCATAAAAGGCACGTCTTCCTTCTCATCCTGAGTGTGGTTGCACATCGAAGGACACTCCAGACATTTCCCTTTCAGATCTCAAAAGGAAGTATTAATCAAACAAAAGATGGGAAATTATGACATTCAGCCACTAAGGTTTAACTCAAGTGGCCAAGTTTTAGTTGATCACAGGGTACAGGTGACTATCCATCAAATAACCCATCATAACACACATTAAAACGTCTGGGTTAATCAGGACAGAAGCCAAGAATAATATTTTTTGCTGACGCTCAATGAAGACTACCAAAGGAATTCCCCTGAAACTGTACTCTACAAACATGCAAGACCTAAAAAAAATAATAATAATATAAAAGGAATTCCGCCTAACAGTACGTTAAACAAGGCAGCAGCACATTCTTTTGATGAAGTACTAAATGGCTTGGATGACACATGCAAGTTTAAATTACAAAAATGTTCAAGTAATCTTGTAATTCAACATAAAAATATGTTTGCATATATATATTTTAACCCTCCCCAACATATCAGAGAATTTGATAAAACATTCAAAATATATTAAATAATATTAATAATGAGGCATAAACTACTGATATCATCATACATTTCTTTTCCAACCCTATCTTCCAAGAATTAATTTCATCTGGAAATTAATGATAATTACACATACAGGCAAAGAGAAAGCTGTAAGATACAGACTGAAAAAGAAATAGATCTTCCCTTTGCTATTAAGATTCTAATGACTTTTTATTACAAATACTAGAATTGGACTTGCTTCGATGTCTGCCTCTAATCTTGTCCTAGGCACAAGTAACCACTGATACCACAATTTAGAGTTGCCACCTTGAATTTTTGTTGGAGCATCATGACGTAAAGGATAAAGCACCAAGCTGAGATCCAGAACTTGAGTCTTGCTTCCCAGTGTGCTAGCACATGGCTTCTACTGAGGCCAAGTCATTTAGCCACCTGGAGTCTCAGCTTCCTCACTTGCAAAGTGAGGATGTGAGCTTGATGACATTTGCAACCTTGTCATACTATGTAATTCTATGAAGAACTATAGAAGCAACCATTATGATCACCCTATGGCAAAACCAAACACTCCAGAACAGTATATATCAGGGTCAGGACAAGAAGCCATTCTAAACAAAGGACAGCCGGGGGCCTCAACCTTTTTCCCTTTTAACATTTATTAAAAATTTAATAATACCTCTAGTACTCTGTAATTTTCTGTAGCTCCTAAAAATAACCAAAACTCTCACAAGATTCAGCTGGGCAATTTTGCAATTAATTTCTCAATGACATCATATCTTTATGAGATTAAAGACATTTTTATCTCTATTAGAGAAATTTTCATAATTTTTTTGCACATGTCATATATTAGCATGCAGTCAACATTCATTCCATAAACACTGGCTGAGCACATGCTGAGCCATGTGCTAAGCAGGACCTGTACGAAGGAACACACCAGTCCCTACTGTCAATTCACTTATATCAGGTTGAGCATATGAGATTGCTGATACTCAGGACTTTACGGCTCACAAAATGGCAATTTCATGTAACTCAACCTAATAGTTGTACAAGAAATTGTGTCATCAAACAGATTAATCCTTAAAATTACCACAGACATTTTGGAACATCCCATTAATTCTGGAAAGCCATTGTGATGTCATTTAACGACTTTCTAGAGAATTCCTTAACAAGGATTTTTGTTGTTTACTTTGTTTTGGGGGTGTGTGTCTGTTGTCATTGTTGTTTGGAAACATGCATTAAAAATTCTTGAGTTCTTATGCCTTTGTTTCAATGCCTTTACCATAACCAGTTAATGACTGACAGATCTACAATCTCCTTAGCACTGGTTGCTTGTCATGCATGCATGCGCGCACATACACACACAAGATGACTTGTTTCCTTTTCTAATCTTAAGGTAATCTTCCTTTTCTTCTAAAAGACATAGCTACATTCTTTTTCTCAAAGCTTGTTAGGCTGCTTGAAGGTAGGATCTGAGCCTATGCTTCTTTATATGACCCACAGCCTCTATCCCAGGGCCCAGCATGTAGCAGACACAACAAAATTACCAACTGAATGATAAATTAAATTATAAAGGGAGATAGCTGATTGAAAAGATATAGGAATATCCAAAAATGAAAGCTATGCAAAAACAAATATTACATTTCTTGCCAACCATGCTACTGTTTGTCACATGCTGTAGCAATGGCAGCCACAACATGTTCTAAAGTTATTCTTCTCAATGACTCTAAAATAAGGAAATCACAGCATCACAGAAGTGAGGTATACCTAGCACATTAGAGAGCTTTGTGCATTGGATAGTAAGTACACCTAGCTATGTCAGTTAGTACAAGCAAATTTCCAGCTTTGCCTTAGGAAAGGAAAATATTTGTTAGGAAAATGAATAATAAAGTTTGCCAGGTGATACAATAAAAGAAAAGCTTTGTAAGGTTATACAAAGACCATGGACAGTTCAAAATATCCAACCACAGTTAGACTTTCTTTAAATGGAGCTTTCTCTCAAAATAAACAAATAGCCGAAAATATCCCAATTTTGAGTAACTTTTAAAATTTGAATACTATACCTATCTAAGCAAAATCGAAAACACTTCCCCAAATGATTAGCATGTAGTGCACATATCAACTGCTCCATAGCGTAAGAAATGTCAAATGGCATGGAGACAATGCCATGCTTTCCTGTACAGCACAAACATATTTCTTCTTGAGACACAGTTTACATAATACAGGAAACGGCTTCATCTGGTTCCTGGTCTTTTTGATCAAGCCAAAAGCCTTAGAGGAAAAAGTGTTTCTTTTACATTTTACTTTTTTTTTGTACTTTTGTTTTTCATAAATTATATTTCCCCAAATTGAAAGTGGGAACTGGACAGATACGGAGAGCGACATCCTCTAAGAAATATTTTACTGAAAGGCAAACTTGTGACTTCTTCATGAGTTCTACATGTGGCCAAAAACAAAGGAAAAACAAAAACAAAAACCTGTGATTCAAGGAAAGTTGATTCCACAGTTTAAGATGAAATGTTCACTTTAAAAAGATAAATAAACTCAAAGGCCTAGAGGTTGGAAGTACTTGAATATTTGAGCAGCAAGGTAGCCACTGTGGCTGATTAGACAGAGGAAGAGGTGGAAAGAGATGAGGTCAGAGAAGATTTGGACCACACCATGTGGGGCCTTTAGGGGCTTGTGAGTACAGCAGGGACTTTGTATTTTGCTCTGAGTGAATTGAGAAGCCATTGGAGAGTTTTGAGCAGAGGAGTGAACTGACTTAGGTTTTTAATCAGTCACATTGGCTGCAACGTGGAAAACAGATTATAAACCACAGAGGTGGAAGCAAGGAGACCAATTAGGTAGCTCTTACCTTCATCAGGCCAGAAATGGTAATGATTTGGAGCAGGGTGGTAGAGGTGGCGAGAAGCAAATGGATTCTAGACGTACTTTGAATAAATGAACTGATGTGATTTAGTGATTAATTGGATGCAGGTGTAAGAGAATGAAAAGAGGCAACGATGATTCCAGGTTTTTTTGACCAGAACACCTGATAGAATGGGGAAGAGTGTAGAAGCAGCAGATTTAGGGAGGGAGGAAAAAACCAAGAGTTCAGCTTTTAACGTGTTGATAGTGAGATGTTTATTAGACATTCACATGAAGATGTCCATTGGAAGTTGGATCTCCAAAGCTGGAGCTAAAGAAAGAGGTGTAGGATAGAGATATAAACTCGGGAGTCATCTGTGTAGGGATGGTATTTAAGGCTGTGAGAATGGAAGATCAGTGTCTGAGAGAAGGACTATGGACAAAGATGAGAAGAGATCTAAGCACTGAGCCTGTGGGTGCTCCAATATTTAAAGGGTAGAAAGAGGACAAGGAACCAGCAAAAGAAATTTAGGATCAACCGGTGAAGTAAGAAGAGAAGCAGGATTGAATAGTTTGCAGGAATTCAAGTGCCTAGAGTTTTTCAACAAGGAGGAAATGATTAACTGAGTCAAAGTCTAAAATGACTAAAATTGACTAAAATGAGGCCTGAGAATTTGACCAACATGAGAGTCACTGATGGCCTTAACAAAAGAATCTCTTTGGTAACATGAGATAAGAATGAGAGAGAAAGAGAAACTGTAGATTATAGTGTTATGCTCCAAGAAGGAGCAGAGAAATAATGCAATAACTAGAGTGTAGGTGGAGGCATGAGAGGTTTGTTTCCAAAGATGGAAGACTTACAGTGTGTTTAGACATTGATGGAAATGATCAAGCTGGAGAGAAAATCTGGTGATGCTACAGATAAAGGGAAGAATCGCTGGAGTATGTCTATAGGTGGGTGAAAGAGGATGGATCTTCTGTACAAGGGAAGTAGTTCACCTTAGACTGAAGGACATCAGAAGCAGGGTGACAGAAGAGAAGGCAGAATGAGCGGGACAGATGCAGGAGGCTTCCTCAATTTAGTGAACATTCTCATCCTACTCTAGTTTCTCAATGAAATAACAAATATGGGACTTCCCTGGTGGCGCAGTGGTTAAGAATCCACCTGCCAGTTCAGGGGACGTGGGTTCGAGCCCTGGTCCGGGAGGATCCCACGTTCCGTGGAGCAACTAAGCCCATGCTCCACAACTACTGAGCCCATGTGCCACAACTACTGAAGCCCATGCGCCTAGAGCCCGGGCTCCGCAACAAGAGAAGCCACTGCAATGAGAAGCCCACACACCGCAACAAAGAGGTGGCCCCTGCTCACCGCAGCTAGAGAAAGCCTGCGCACAACAACGAAGACCCAAAGCAGCCAAAATAAATGAAGAACCTAGTGGCAAGATGGGAATAAAGACACAAACCTACTAAAGAATGGACTTGAGGATATGGGGAGGAGGAGGGGTGAGATGTGACAGGGTGAGAGAGTGGCATGGACATACATACACTACCAAATGTAAAATAGATAGCTAGTGGGAAGCAGCCGCGTAGCACAGGGAGATCAGCTCGGTGCTTTGTGACCACCTAGGGGGGTGGGATGGGGAGAGTGGGAGGGAGGGAGATGCGAGAGGGAGGAGATATGGGAACGTGTGTATATGTGTAGCTGATTCACTTTGTTATAAAGCAGAAACTAACACACCATTGTGAAGCAATTATACTTCAATAAAGATGTTTAAAAAATAAAAATAAAAAAAATTAAAAAAATAGATAAAATAAATAAATTTTTTTAAAAAGATAAGAAAAGCATTAAAAAACATATATCTTACTGTATGTAATATGGCAAAATAAAATTTTAAAAAAAGAAATAACAAATAGGGTTATTAGCTGATAGTGAAAAAGAGAAGAGGTTGGGGGATTACGGGGAACAGAAGGAGGCGTGAAATAGTTGCTGTAGACTGAATGTTTGTTTTCTGCCCAGATTCATCTGTTGAAACCTAATCCCCAATGCAATGTATTTGGAGGCAGGGCCTGTGAGAAGTTATCAATTAGGTCATGAGCTTGGAGCCCTCATGAATGGATTTAATGCCATTATAAAAGAGTCCCCAGAGGGCTTCCTCCACCCTTCCTCCATGTGAGGGCTCAGCAGAAAGATAGACTTCTGTGAACCAGGAAGCAGGCCCTCACCAGACACCAAACCTGCCAGTGCCTGGACCTTTGACTTTCCAGCCTCCAGAACTTCGAGGAATAAATTTCTGTTGTTTATAAGTTGCCCAGTCTATGATATTTTGTTATAGCAGCCTGAATGGACTATACAGTAGTTTTTTTAGGAATGGTATAGAGGTAGAGTAGGCAGAGAATTGGATTTAACTAGGGTTGGGGACTGGCCAGGTGAGAAGTAAGGGAGTTGAGGGTTTATGCAAAAGGGTGTTCATAAATGATGGAACAAACCAGTTAACACTACTGAGCCAGAACAGCCAACCAGGACAGTCACTGATCAAGAAATAAACTTCCATTTTACTAAGCCACAGATTTTTGGGATCTATCTGCCACTGCATCCTAACCTAACATAACTAATTCAGAATATAAGGTTCTTTATGACCAAGTCTCATCTTACTTCTTTTTATTCCTTGTGATCTGCCATACACAATTAGCTATAGTTTTCTAGAATATCCCCAGCTTCCCCCTTCCTGTCCTCTTCACCCGGTGAACCCCACAGGGTCACATTTCTTCTCTGGTCATTCATTCCACAATTATTTTATTAATCACCTCCTAAAGTGGGCCAAGCATGAAATGACCACATTGCACAGTAAGTATCTTCTCCACAAATTCCTGCACAGCAGTTGGCACATACTTAACACTTGTTTATAGATGAATGAATGAATGGACTGTCAGTCATGAGTTTATCCATAATCGTGTATCTCCAGAGGTAGAATGTGTTAAGAGAAAAGAGAGTTTATATTACATGCATAGTTCATAGGTTATGCCTCCGTCCATGCTCTGCTCTAATATAACACAATCAATGTAATTAAAATTACTATTTCATAAGTTAAATTTACTGCTTTTCAATTTCTTTTTATATTCATTTTTCATTCTTTTAATAATTCTCATAACTACCTTTTGATAGGAAGTGTGAGAAAAAGAAATAAGAAGAGGATGGAGAAAGAACAATAAAAGACGTCCAAGAAGAAAATGGTGCTGAGGGGAGAGAGATGGAAGAAAAGGAAAGGAAAAGGAAAAGAAAGGAATGAAACAGAGGCAGAGCGGGAAATAGGGAAGAGGAAATGGGGCGAAAGAGAAAAGCTTCAGTGGCAGAAGCAGAGTGAAAAAAAGGCAGAGAAGATCATAAGGCAGGGATATTAAAGAAATTGCTTAAAAAGCACTGAAGGGGTTCAGAAATTCTGGAAAGAAGCTGTAAAATTCTGGAATACTTATAGTAATCCTTTATCCTCTAAATATTGATGAATATTTATTAATGGTAACAACAGGCCGTTTACTGAGCACGTCCTATGTGAAAAACACAGTGCGGAGCTTTCTACAGTTGTCATGCCTATAATTCCTCACTACTATTATCCTCACTTTACAAAAGGGGAAACTGAAGCACTGAGTAACTTACCAAAACACACAGTGAGTGGGATTACTGAACCTCAAACCCAGACCCACCCAAGCTCTTACCCACCGTGTCTCATCTCCTCTTTGCCATGCTGTTTTTGCCATCAGAATATGCAGACCAGGGTAGATTCTGAGCCAGCTGACAAGGTTTTCTCACATGTCTCCTCCTTCCCAGGCCAAGTGCAAAGGAAAACTAAGAAGGGAGACATGGGGAGCCGCCAGGAACAGCCCTGGGCTCCCTGACCCAAAGGACCTGAATGTGAAGCAGATGGGACCCAGACACTCATCCAAGACTCACACTGTCCTGTTCTGCTCTTTTGACACTTCATTGGGATATATACTGTTTATTCCTTTTAAAATACAGTTGCGCTCACAAGTTGGGAACCAAAGTACACAGACAGAAACCCTTTCTGGAGATGTTCTGCCTCTGTCTGAAAGAGGATGGGAAAGAGAAGAAATCAGCCATCTTACTGATGGTTGGAAGAAAACTTATCAAAAAGCTAAGAGCCTTGTATCTTTGCATCTTAGCATCTTTGGACAAAATTTTCTGGGTGTGTACATGTCAGGAATAACAAATTCACAGCCATACACTACCATGTGTCTCTCCAGCATCAATAGTAATCATTGTTATCTGATCCCTACACATTCTCAATGAGCCTGAATTGAGCCTCAGAATCCTTCACAACACAGTACTCCAGGCAGCTATTAACAATCGATGACAATGAGCACAAGGTTGAAATTACTTTGTAATTCCTCGCA
This sequence comes from Eschrichtius robustus, assembly GCF_028021215.1. NCBI lineage: Eukaryota > Metazoa > Chordata > Mammalia > Artiodactyla > Eschrichtiidae > Eschrichtius > Eschrichtius robustus. The sequence continues at coordinate 49,443,605 of NC_090829.1, forward strand.
GAGACATATGTCAGCATTAGACATAGCCCCATAACATCATAAACTGCCTAACACAGGTAAGGTCAAACATGAACCTAAATGTTTAAGACTAAAGCCGTTTGTTCTTTGGTCAATAATTATTTTCCCAACATATTCAACAAGAGCTTGTGTTTCATAAAGAGAGTTTTAGGAATTAATTAAGAAACAGTACACTTAAATTGAGAAATGCTAATGCCTCTGTAATTCACAGTAATTTTTAAGGCCTGACCAGGAAATAGAAAACTATTTGACAGGGTCTGGGCTAAAAGCCATGGATGGTATCCACTGTTTAATGTTGTATAATTTACAAACTTCTGTTCTTTCAACAACTACTCTGAGAATGAAGTTGCTAAGTAAATACACAGCTCAGAAACAACACAGAAGAGCTAACCCACCCCTCACATCTTGCAAAAAGGCAGTGGCCCTAAACAGGAAGACAATATGTACAAACTGCCTGCCAAAAGCACCCAGATACTAAACAGTCTCACTACACAAATTTTTTTAAGTTTCTTGGGATGCCTCAAAGAACCAAAAATCTTTTGATTCCATGAGCAAAATGCATTTGTGGCTGACATAGTCACATCAACAAAGTTTGATGATTTTACTTTATGCCTATAGATCTGCAGAATGAGACACAGGGCATAAATGTCACAGAGACAGGAGGTTTCACATGCATTCACATACAGTATGTCAAATGTTTTCCACTTACAAGAAATATAATTTTAATCAAGTCTTCATTATTACATGTTTCAGTAGCCCCCCCACCTCAAAAAAAAGTCCTGCCTCTCATTCCTCACTTATATCTGTCTATCTTAGAACTGTCCTGACACTGGCAGTCACAATATTTAATAAATTAGATCCAGAAGAGCATGATTCCAGAGATACAGAAATGGAGTTAACTTTTTCCCAGTGTCAGGACCTACAAAGGGTTTATTAAATAGTTCTCTCCACTTAACGACCGTCCTTAGAGCAACAAGGCCCAGGGATGAGGGTTTGAGTGATATCAACACTATTACTGACTTAAGCTATTAGAAAACCTTTATTTGCTTTATAAATAATGCTGCCAATTCTTGCTTTAAAGTTTAAACAACTCACTGGAATGATAACACTCAAAAGACAGTACCTAAAAAAAACTGAGTGATCCTAAAAATTTCAAAACTTAAAGTTTTCAGAAAGGTTAAACAGCATTAGAAAATGTGTTTGGAGATTTTTTTTGTTAATATAACAATCATCATATGACACTCAAATTAAGGTTAATATCCTGGAAAAAAGAATTCTTTTTGTCAACTGGTGTTCTGTGGCTTGAGACTTCAGTGAAAGGTTTCACTTGAAAAGGCTATGAAAACAACAGCCACTGATCCAGAAGTTCTCAACAGCTCAGAGATGCAAGGTCATTCATAATTGTCTCCATCTTTCTTTGCTCTCTCTAGAGTATAATTACTTCAAGAAACAAAATCCTGGTTTATTTTACTAAAATCCAGAAACTCACCACTTATGCAGCAACAGCCGCTTCCCCTATCCCTGGTTTAAATATCCATAACTGTCACCACTCCCAGGTATATTCTACAAGGCAATGCCTAACCCTTGGCGGGTCTAATTTTTCAGAATCTGCATATTGTTAAAATATCAGCTCACCGGTCGAGTGGTTACAATGAATTAGTCATATGAAAACAGATATTAGCACTTGGTTGAGAAGAAGGAAGGCAGAATAGTGTCATGGAAAAATAACAGAATCCATTTTGGAAATTAGAATCTCAGCTGCATCATTTACTAGCTGTGAGAAAGTAGGAAAGTTATTCACCTGCCCTATGTGAGAGGTGGGGAAATGATATCTATCTCATAGGACTGTTGTGTGGATTAAAAGAGGTAACATGTCAATGGGCACGTGGATGATAGAATGAACCTCAACAAATTAACTACCTTGCTTAACAAGATAACACTCAGGAAATATTTAAAAGTATAACATCTGATTAGGACAGGAGAAGGAGCTTGTAATCACCTAACCAGAACCCTTCACATGTCCAAAGGATTTAGCAAGTAGTAGATCACTCCACCAGAGCAGTTTCAGAAGAGTGGGAGACAAGAATGATTGTCTAGAGGACTATGGTAGGGAAGGAAATTGAGAAAATGGATCTGAACAATACTTTCCAGAAGTGTGGCTGTGGAAGAAAAAGAGAAATACGGGATTGGGCATTGGATTTGGAATGTGCGTGTCTGGCATCTCTAGGATGGGAGAGTTTGAGCATTTGCATGTCTGAAGGTCAAGGTCAGATATAAATAGGAGGACCAGATAATTTATCAACCAAACCAGACATTTTTGAGACTGAGAGTAGATGCTATTAATAATTATGTTCGGACAATAGGAGTAAACTGGAGCTGTCCCAGGCCAACCAGAGTCTGGTGACCCTAAAGATAAAGGGAGCTGTTGAAGATATACAACTGGTGACCCTAAAGATAAAGGGAGCTGTTGAAGATATACAAAGGGAAAGAAGACCGAAGGAGCAAGATCCCTGAGTAGGGAGGAGAGAAGGAGAGAGAAGGAGCTGAGTAGAGGCATAGTTGGTAGGGGTAAAAGAAGGAAAAAATTAACCCTTTCCCATGTGCCAGACACAGATCGAACACCAGCTGCACCCCTGTTCTCAGAGAATTTACAGTTAAGTGCATGGATCATCATGTGTAAGAGAAGCGGAGGAAGGGCATGGGATTGGCCATGAGGAGAAGAACCTGTGACATTCAATTTTCAGAAAATGTCCTAGAATTTCTCTTGGGGGGAGTTGTAGTTTGAAAAGCATAGTTGATATTATTCAGTGTATTTTCTTCCTTTTTGAATTGGCCACATATTTATTTTGAAATTTTGAACATTGAAGGAGGTTGTTTTCTTTAGTATTTGCTTTTGTTTTGTTATCGCAGGAAGACGTAGGCTAAAACTGGTTCAGAAATTCTGACTGAGTGACAGGGAAATAGCTGCACTTTAGTGAACATACTTTCCAGGTTCTATAGGTATGTATGTATATATCTGTGTGTGTACATATATGTATGTACATATGTGTGTATGTATATTATCACCATACACACACACATATATATGTGTGTGTATATATATATATATTAGAACCCATGGACTGTACTCCCCACAATGGTTCAGGGATATAGGGGCTCAGCAAATGTCTGTGGAATTGCATTAGACTGACTGCCTTCCTACCTTGGCATGGCTGTACTGGCTAACAGGAATCATGCCAGCTTTGAAACACAGACCCATGGTCAAATCCCCTCACTACGACCCTTACAAATGTGGGTCTTTTCTGATAAATTATTTTAGCCTCTCTGTGCCACATATTTCTCTCTGTAATATATATTTATGTACATATTCTATATAGAGGATATAAATATATATTTAAATATTTTTACAAATTTTATAAACAACCTGATAAGTAATTTAATGAGAAATTGAAATCAGAAATTATATATGTAATATGAAATATATATGTATATATGTAATATAAACGTAAATTATATAGGTACTATAAGATTATATAATCATATATATATATAAATAGAGAGAATATAGAATATAAACATATATATTCAAATATTTATACTAATTTTATAAACAACCTGACAAGTAATTTGATGAGAAATCTGCAGACACTGCTGACATGTGCAGACATTTGCTGAGCCCCTTTATCCCTGAGTTACTGGGAGGGGGGGGGGGAGGGGGGATGTACAGTTTGTGGGTTCTACGCCTAAGAAGTAAAGCTTAAAGCAGTAAAATAAACTGCTAAATTAAGAGTAAACTTTGAAGTGCTAAATAGGGTAGAGAGAGAGCTGTTAGAATACAAAAGAAGAGCTGAAATCTGGTTTAACTGGTCCAATCAGAACATGTGTCACAGAAGAGAAGACAGCTAAGCAAAGCCTCGTGAGTAGGGCAGTGATTCTTCAGGTTGCTGGAATGGGTCCCTATGTGGATTCGTAGAAGGTGGGCAAGGGAAGGCTTGGGGACCACTTGTGGCCAGATGCAATGAGCAGCTGCGTGCTATTAGAACATGAAGGGTGGGGCTAGAGGAGGAGACAGCAGAAGAGATATAACTGGAAGGAAAGAGGAAATACACTCCCAACGGTTGCTATCTTAATTCAATACCAAAATAATGTAATTGGATCTCTATTGGAAGAAAACAAGCAGTCACTGAAGATTTTTTCCAATTTCCAAGGCTGTTTCCCAAGCCAGGATTTTTGAGGGCCAGTTTCTCCAAATAGCTTCAAATTTGTTTACATGATCTTACAAAAAAATCTTTATCTCTCCACATGTGGTACCCCCTGTCAGCACAATCATTTATTTCTGAGCTCTAAGAAGACACTTGACTTTCTGGAGTGATATGACACTTTGACTTTACAGGAGGATTAGCTGGGTCTATTGGTGCTTCCTCGTAGGTGGTGCTGAGAGTATGCCTAACCCCACTATGTTATCTGGACCCAAATATTTTTCTTCTGACTCTCAACTAAGATGTGATGAAACTTGCCAGTAGAGGTATAAAGATAATACCTGACAAGAGAAGAGATTAGATGTAAAGCTAACACCCAATCTTATCTTATATTCACAAGGAGGATCTAGGGCTTTGTCTTTTGTACACTGCTTTATTTCCCACATCCATGTGTTCCCCTGGCAGTTCACTACACTAATCTCTTAACAAGCTCTAGGTAAAAGGAGCTTCTTCATTAAAAACACTTGAAAGGACTTCCCTGGCGGCACAGTGGTTAAGCATCCACCTGCCAATGCAGGGGACACGGGTTCGAGCCCTGGTCCGGGAAGATCCCACATGCCGCGGAGCAACTAAGTCCGCGTGCCACAACTACTGAAGCCCACGCTCCTAGAGCCCATGCTCGGTAAGAAAAAGAAGCCACTGCAATGAGAAGCCTGTGCACCTCAGCAAAGAGCAGCCCCTGCTCGCCGCAACTAGGGAAAGCCCACACGCAGCAATGAAGACCCAGCACAGCCAAAAATAAATAAATAAATTAATTAATTAATTAAAACAAAAACAAAAACAACAACAACAAAAAACTACTTGAAAGTTTCTCCCAAGCCTGACCACAACTGACCAGGGTGGAATCAACTGAACAACTTACTAAAGTTCCCTCTTTGAGAAGTGAAATATCATATGGTTAATACTTTCTAGAAGAATGTTTCACCATCCCAGAAAAAAAAAACTCTTAGAAATGGCAAATGCCAATGAAAGGCTACTACAGGTAGACGATACCAGATTCATTTATCAATAAGCTCGTACAATGATGGAGCATGTTTTAAGAAAAAAGAAATGATTCTTCAGGGAAAACATATAATACTCTGGGTACAATCTATCAGTCTCAGGACTTGCAGAGTCATCATATGCATTCACACATATGCATTCACAACCAAGACAGGAAGAGCTACTATCCTTAAGATCACCTTGACCTCAGAAATAACTGGTTTGAGGACTTCAGAAACCAATGCTCAGTAAAGGGTCATAACCTCTTTCCTCTTTCTTCCCCCAGTATTGTGTGTGTTTCCCTTCTAGAGACTTTATTTGGGAGTTCTATTTAGCAATGAAATATGAAGTCATTAGAAATTCACCAGTGAATGATGGATTGCCTTTTGTCACATAGCCAGTGGATCTATGTTTCTGTATCATGGTAGCGCATAGACATTTGAAGGACCCATGAATTAGAGGAATGACAGACAGACAGACCAGGGAAAGCTTATCTAAAAGCAACAATATGTCAGGATCTCAACACTGAGCCCAGAAATTAATTTATGGCAAGACTGGTATCTTTCGGTAAAAGAACATGTAACTGTTTACCAAATATGACCACAGTTCCCACTGTCCAGGCCACCGAAGGACCTGAGCATTGCCTCTGCAGCCCTTCCTTCAAACAATGCATCCTTGTTCCTTGGCCTCCCAGCTGTGACAGGCATGATAAAAATGGAGATTGTTTTTATACTCTATGTGCTGTTTCTTCACTGACAGCAGCATGGTTATTCGCCAAATAATGAGTATGTTGGCATTTTTATAAATAAAGTGCTTGGTCTTGACAGTAATCTGTGCAGGGAGGACTTGGAGGATGGACAAAAAATGTCTTCTTTCCCATGCACAGGAAAAAGCCCTCCTTGGCTATTTTTCAGCACACTGAAATGTCTTTTGACCAAAAAGCAGCCAGAAGCACAGCTATGACATCAGCCTAGCCAAAGCCCTGCTCTCCCCATAAGGACACAGGGAAGTATTTCTTTCCTTCATGGCTTGCAGGAATGTGTTCCTGGGGCTTCCTGAGTTATACAAGGAGGATTTTATTTCACTAGAGTAGGGGCCTGGGAGTGAAGAGGGGAAAAGTGTGGAAACATTCAGTGAACTCTCACCATGTTCTGTGCGTACTGAAATTGTTTTGCTTCATCCTGACAATAACCCTGGGAGGTGAGTATTGTTGTGCCCAATTTACAGACAAGGAAACCATGCACGCTCCGGTGTGGACACAAATACTCTGTCCACAGCAATCCAGCCCAGAAGTAGTCAGAAGGAGAGGGGTAATCGAAGTGTGGGAAAGGGGATACACGTTTCTCCTTTATGAAAATCATCTTACTGGCTACAGAATTTCAAGCACATGTTCTGCTGTAGACATGTAATATTTGTTTTGCCAAAAGAAACTACTTTGCAGTTTTTAAAGCATTTTATAAACAACATCTCTCTAAGCATCATTAAAGGAACCCCCTGGGTAGGAGGTAGATTTAATTATTATTTGACAAATGAGAAAACTAACCTTCTGAGAGTTTAGGCAAAGTGCCAAAGTCACAGCTAATGAGCAGAAGAAAAGGGACTCAATGCAGATCTTCTGATTCTTCTTCCCTGGTGCAATGTCTTCCACTTCACTCTGCTTCTCTCTTACTGCTGAGCATGATAGAAACCCAGAAAAAAATCTCTCCTGCTACCGGTGCCGGAGGAGGGTAAAGACAATGGGCACCATTAATGCAGTCTGTCAGGAAGAAACTTGTTTGAACAACTGAAGGATTCAACTGTGGGGACTTTTTACGGAGGGTATTTCCACAGCCCCTTCTCCACCACTCCCCTCCCTTCCCTGCCAACCCCGTCGTCCCAGTAAAATCAATCCGCACGTGGTACAGATCGAAGTCGCCTAGCGCATCGTGGCTCCTACAGGGACAGCCCTGCACACTACACACTGCTTGTATTTCCAGGCAGCAGAGCACTTAATCCAGAAGGACCGATACAAGAGCGTGGCATCTAACCTAGCACGGTTTGGAGAATTCCTATACGAATAGTGAAAATCTTCACTGAGCCGGGGCAGGAGGTGAACAGAAGCACCCCAAGGTGACAGTGTGGCAGCAGGCCAGTCACGAAACAGGAGCACCACTAAGGGTCCAGTTTGTTTCACTTGTAGAAGAAACCCCTGGACTGTCTTTCCAGCAACCACTGGAATCTGGGTGCAGTGGTCTTTGGGCCAGGGGGTTACTGGTCTGCTAGCCAAATTCCAAGTGAATGTTTCTAAACTCTGCTCTCCACAAGGGGATTTAGAAATACGGAATAAGGGCCATCACATATGACTCAAAAATAAAATCTACCCCTCGCCATCACTTTTTAATGTGCATTTAATAATTCAATTCATCCTCTTTAAAAGGGTAAATTTAGCACTGCTGGATAATTTAGGATAAATTGGGCAGGTAAAGCCCCAAGACCTTCTGCTTTAAAGCACTTAACACCAACAAAACCTTGAATCGGAACTGAGTCGCTATTGGAGCAGATGGAAAATTGTGTTCAATACTAACTTGGTTTTTGATCCTTCAAGAACACTGAACTCACTGTATCAACTAATATATACAAGCTTCTGACGTCCGAGCAGCCTGTATTTCCTTTCTAGAAGTTGGGCGACAAAGTCTGCTGCTCCTTTCAGCTTCCCTTTAATAAGGGAAGTAAAATAACTACTTTGAATGTTATTTATGATTGGGTCTGGGGGTGATAGTTGCCAGATGTGAGACACTTCATGCAAACTATTAAAAGATAAAGACCCCTGAACTTGCATGGATTTCTACAAAGCAGAAATAGAAACCAAAGGGTCAAAACAAACACTGTAGCTTCCGAAATGTGTGCCACTAAATTCAATTCAACAACCCCGTGGGTCTGCCATGGACTAGACACTAGAGGTGAAAATAGAAAGAGGACGAGCCATAAGGGGCTTAGACGCCAGCAAAGGACCGGGGCAACATGGCACAATAAGGGGCCAGAGCACCAGCGTGTGCTAACGGTGCTGCTGGAGCCTGGGGGAGGTGGGGTCATTCCATTTTGGAGACAAAGCATGAGGAAGGTCACGGTAGACATAACACTTGAACTAGGCTTTGAAGGGTGAAAAAGATTCTGTAGAGGATCTATGGAGAGGAGGGGAGACAGAGCACTTGAAGCAGAAAAGAGCACAGGCGAAACACTGGAAGAGGGAGAACAGATGCTCTCGAGTAGGTGGGGCAATATTCTGTTCAGAGAAAGAACACATTATACCACCTGAACCTTTACAGTGTGTTGTTTTGGAAAAAGTATATTAATTTCAGATGTAAAAACATTTTCCTTGTGTACGAGTAAATACTGTAATTGAAGTGACAGAGTAGACATGTAGAATTTATTATCTGAAAGAAAATCTAATCAATACGTATTTCATTTCAAAAAGTTAATGAAATATTATGGAGAGAGTGGCCTTTTAAGCTTTGATTTTTAGATTTGGAGAAAGAGCTTAATTTTCAGTGACAAGGTCACTACCCATTGAATGGTCTCCTTTTGCTTCCCACAGAAATGATGGTTCTTTCGTTCTTGAATTATTTATTAAAATCAGGCTTCAATAATTGGAGTTTATTTCAACTTTTTTTTTGTAGATCAGCAAATTAAAATCATGTTACCTTTGTTATTTCTACCAGTCAGAAGGGGTATTAAAGTATTTATGTGAAATCAAACATTAATTTCATGGAAGTGTTATTGGTGTGTAACAACAAAATCTTCTCTTTTCAGTTCATGCTAATTAATATTCAATGCAGTAAGTACACATGTATTTAATACTATTATCATCAAGGAAGGGCAGTGGGTTCAAGTCATTGTAAAGGACAATGTGGGTATATTTTATCTCCTGCTAATTAGCTAAATTAGATGAGCTTCTGGAAGATTATTTCAAAGCAAAGCTTTGCCAAGCCTACTTTCAATAAGCAGTTTTTATGCCTCCAATAGCCTAAGATTCAACTCTTAGATGACAAAAATAAATCTTTGGGAACATCCATCATGGTTAAAGCAAGCCACTTCCAAGGTCAACTATAGGGTCAGAAACAAAAAGCATGCCAAAGAGCCACATATGCAAAAGCATAAACATCAGCTCATCTGAAACAAATGGTCTACCTTGCAAAAGAAAAATTATTTAGTTGTTTGCATTTATGGTAATGTGCTGATATAGCTTGATTTGGGAACATAATGAAAATTGTGGGGGGATTTTGCCAGTTGGATGATATCTTCTCATAGAAGGAAAAAAATAGCATCCAAACATTGACCCGTATTTTTGCCAAGATCTAGGTCAGGGAGTGAACTGCATACATCTTAGGCAATGCATATAATACAATTGACATTACAGACACACTTTGTCATTACTGAGGCAGTCCTTCTTTCAAAAGGATGTCTTTGCTAAATAAATGTGTCCTCATAACTGCCTTTGAGAAGTGGACGTGTGCTGATCCTCTAACACTCTACACCTTCTTTGAAGCCCTTAAATACCTCACTTCAAAAACATGTCCTATTTTAATTATATCATCCTGGTACATGAAAGATAAGGTGATTTCTCTACTTCCTGGATCAAAAGGAACGGCAGGATTAGACAGAAACAGCATATCAACTATCATATTCGCTGTCTCTAGACTACAACACTTGAACATTTTACGTACACGCTACAACCCTCCTTTCAGTGTCTATGAGGAAGTGTCTGCACTTTGTTTGACCCGACTGAACTTTGTCACACTGCCTTCTCACCACCCCTGCTGAAGCAAGCCACTAAATCTTACCAACTATCTCTTTGTTGTCTCTTGTGCGTTCCCAGCCCCTCCTTCCAATCTTACCAAGCCAGTTAAGTTGCACTTTTCACCTTCTCTGTTGACATAAAATGAAGTAACTGCATTTATTTGAGTATTGACTGCACATTTTGTCAACATCTCAAATTTTATAAGTCCACTAGATCGTGTTTCAAGGCAAAGTCCTAAGATTTCATAGCTCATCTCTATTTGCTTGCTCAGAGCCGAGTAACGAAATGAAAAATTCAGAACTCTAGAGAAAGTTTGTTTAGTCTTGTCATCATATAACTGAACTAAATTATTCAGCACCATATAAGTGTTTTAAAACATTCTATTAGAGAAAAGGAAGTTATTAGTTTGTTAAAATATACTTAAATTTGATAGGCATTTAACCAATGGCTATGAGAGTATGTTGGAATGAAAATTATTAGAGAGCTGAATGCAACAGGAATTCAATGTGGTAGGAAAAGCAGATGTGGCTTCTGTAAGGAGATACTTGCTAAATGAAAATGCTGAGATGAGGAGGCCTGGCTTCCAAGTTCAATGTAGCAGAAAACAGGGTCAGTCTCCTGTTTTCCACCCATCGGGTAGAAGAGAGTTGTACATCCTGCCCAGAGCCATAATCACCCGAGTTTTTTAAATATTTTATGGAGTACACTATTTACCCCTGTTAATATAAAATACTGAACTTGAGGTCATTTACATCTGAGTGTCTGACTTTAGAATAAGATCCCTTACTGTTGAAACTGAAGCTGCTGGTGGATATTGTTAGTTCCTTAACTAACCTCTCACGGTTTACACAGAATTCCCTTCTGGTGACTCGACCCATTCCCAGGTGAGGAAATGTTATTTGATATTAATATGGAAACATACTGTTGAGTATACACATGGGTATAACACAGAAACTTTGAATTTTACTTGAGAAACCTAAACAGTTTTTTTTAAATTAGAGATGCACCTTATTAGAAATGATTTTGTGGAAAAAAGACATTACTTTCTAATGATTCCAAAAGTACTTAAGTCAGTCAGGCAGGCAGTCCAGAAATTATACCATATGTTACATTCAGTTGCTGAGTTAGAGTAAGATTAGAATTTACCTATAATACTTCTGTGTTGTAATTGAAAAGAAGGAGAATCATACGGAATAAAAACTAGGTGTAAAAGTTAAACCCTAACTAGTAAACAAAGCATCTACCTACATATATAGGTAGTATCTGGGGCTTAGAGCAGGGGCCAAAAAATAGATGTCCTAAGGGGCCAGGCAGGTTAGGGCAGTGACTGACACTGGCTTCATGGAAACTGTGGGAAAGTGAGAGTCTGACTGTTGCCTGGCCACAGCGTGTGTCCAGTGTGTCAGCATCTTTCAATGCTTCAAGTCTAGCCAGAATCTAGACTCTTTATGTAAGATGTCCCAATTATTGAACATTGACTATGAACTCAATACTATTGATACAAAACAAAATATTTCTATGACTTCATGTCTGCGACCTTTGATAGAAGTTTCAGTGGGGCATTCTATGGACTTTAGATACAGATCTGGTTACAAATAATGAATGCTGCCCTTCAGAAAATAACCATGAGAGGGAACTACCTAATGAAAGAATCACTTAAACTGATAAATTCAAAACCACCTTAGACCGAGGTTTCCATCCTTGCCCTCATCCCAAAATATCAACAAGCACCAGTGGTGTGCCAAGTGCCAAGTTCTTCGCTGGAATCTGAAGACATGGCGACAAAGAAGAAAGACTCAATAATGACTTTCAAGCAGTTGACAGTCCAATGGATGAACTCGCTTACAATCCTAGCATTCACTGAGTGATTTTCTGTCTTAGAGAACTTCAGGATACAAAGAAAATCTTTCCATTTCTTACCTTCTTCCATGCTTGCTTATACGTTACATTCATTACCAGAGAGCTAGGAAAATTGTCTGTTTCTCTCAGTGTTTTATCCATCCTCTTAGGAAGAACTCTGGTAGGGTTCTGGTAGAGACTTGAATTTAACACAATCTGAAGGAATGAGTCATTCTACAAGTGAACTCATTTTAATCTTCCTCAATGTCTTTGCACATACACTTCTAGTTTCCTAACTACTATCCTTTTTACCCCTCTTGCCTTAAGGAGAGCTGCAATGTACCCAACTAAAAAATGACATTTCTGAGATTATGATGACCATGTGAAATTAAAATCTGGTTAACGCATATAAGCAGAAATGGTTGTGTGGAACTTCCAAAAATGGTTGTGTGGGCAGTTTGCCCTGTCCTACTTTTTTGTTCCTATCTGTAACCTAGATGTGATAGCTGTAGCTCTAGTAGCCATATTGTGTCTCTAAGAAAACTTTTGTGGATGGTCACCAACCAAGGATAAGGCAGAAAGATTGAAAGAACCTGAGTTATTGATGACTTCATGGGATCACTGCACCAGCCCAGGACCACCTACCTCCATTGGGTAGCCATAAAGACTTCGAATGTAAGCAAATATGACTAATAAATGGTTTATTAATGGTATGTTGCAACACATGGTATGTTCTGTTTCCTTATGATACGCTCAATTAGCAATGCATAGCTCAATGCAGTGTACAAAATTGCAATGAACAAGGTTTTAACACAGCATATACATCAATTTTTGCACATGCATCTGTTATGGTTTGCCTCTGATGCCTTTTATCTCCAATTTTATTTTTAAAAAAACAAAAACAAAACAGAATAAAAAACTTGTTCCTTTAGGATATTCCAGAATAAATAATCACAGGTTTAAATATGTAAAATATGACAGTACTTATGTTTGAATACTTTCTATCCACCCTGCAGACTTCATACTATGCGTGTGGAGGGAGTATGGGGGAACCCTTCTAACATGTTCAAATGCAATTCCAAACTTATACAGCGTCAGTTAACTCAAGGTAATATCTCAAAATAACCTGGAATATTTTTACCTTCAAAACCATGTGGCAAGTATGGACAAACACCTGTTTGGCTATGGGCAGGAGTGCACCATTTATGTATCCCTTTCTAGAGAACTCAGAGGATACCTTAAATCTGGGGAGCTCTTGGAATTCCATTTAATTAAGCCATCCAACTTTTCTCTCTCCAGTTTATATTTGGCCTAACAAGACAGTTCTTGTCCATAGTGAAGCTGGATTTTGTAGCCTGCCCTGCCTTGCCCTAATATTCTTTTGTAAATAAATAGGTGACTAAGAGGTGCTCTACTGCAATATTTTAAAGAGAAAATTGAACTGAAAATTTTGAATTAGAATTCTGTAAAACTTTGAATACAGGGGAAACTGTTAAAGTGCAATTACTACTAACTCACTCCATGATCATTTTGTATACCTTCTACATGCCAGACAATGAAAAATGTAAAGCTCAGTAAGAAAATGTATGTACCCACAAGAATCAGAGATGCAGATGAACAAGCAAAAAATTACCGGACAGTATGACAAGGCCAGGATAGAAAGTATTCACAAAGTTTTATGTGTGCCAGAAAAAGCAATATCTAAATCTATTTTGGAATTCTTCTAAAAGAGGGGATGGGTAGGTGGAACATTTAAGGATGATTAGAAATCAGCTGAACAAAGAACAGTGAAAGGCATTGCAAGCAGAGGAAAAAAATCTGCTTGAAGATCACTTAACTAGTACTTGAAAACAACAGAATCACACCTAGCACAAGCCTGTGACCAATTAAAAAAAAAAAAAGGTGAGCACTTCCACAGCAGAACTCCTAGAAGAAAAAATCATTAAATATTTTCATAATTCTGTCTAAAAGACTAAAATAAATAATGATCCTAACAAACTGATGATAATTGACTCCTATGACTGATTCCATGAAGGTACACATTGACATCTGAAATGGTTGAGTAAAAATGAATTGTCTTTCTTATTTCTATAAAGCCTCAAGAAAAAAAAAAATCCTTGATTTTGATTTTTTTCAAACTACTAAAATAAATGAAATCCACAGAAAAGAAATTTCCTAATACCAAAATAAGTGACATTTCCGTTTAAGTAATATCTTCCAGTGTAGATAACATTTTACTGAACTTGGATAATAAAATTTCATCTCATCCTTTTACTTACATGCATAGACCCTAAATTTATATTAATACATATATGTATGTCTACATATATAAGTAATATAGCCAATGGTAGTACTCAAGTACCCATATATTTACAGCTGAAGTGTAGGTAAATTTTAGATAATGATGTTGGTTATGATGTCATCACAAATCTTCTGCCTCTAACAGTACTATTAAAGAAAATAATAACTACCCAACCATTCTTATCATTTTTCATGTTTATTATGTTCCAGGAATTATAATTATACAATCATATATGTATGATGTATATGTGTATACACACACACACACACACACACATACACACACACACATTACATTTACCATCAAGGTAAAGATATTAATCCCATTTGCAATGAGACAAATAAGGCTTACAAACAGTAAGCAAATTGTCATTGGCCGCACGACTAATAAAGAGGGAAGGCCATCTAAACATACTTGTGGCTTCAAGTTCCCAACTTGAACTATGAACCAACCGTGTGGTTTTGGACCTCTCTGAACCTTGGTTTCCTCATCTAAAAATTGAGAACAGACATCATACCTACCTAAGAGAGTGGCTTTGAATATGGAATCTAACATTGTATGTAAAAATATTGTAAAATATACACAGCCATAAAAGTATTAACTATCATCCCCATGAAAAGGTGATAAAAGGATTTATGTAATAAAACCTTGAAGACAGAATATATCTACAAAAATAACTTAGAGTAAATGATAATAGAAGGCAGGGGTAGTTCACTGCAAGTGTTTCTTATAGTTTTACAAGTGTCATAACACACTGGAAGATGATAGAGACCTTAAAAACATCATTTATCTTAAGTCCCACTTAAGACTGATCTCAAAATACATAGGATGGACCACATAAATTGACCCTACTATAAAAAATTCAAAGGGCTTGCCAGATTCATCTTTTTTCATTTTAATCTTTTAAAAGCATGTTTAGATTATATTCATTTGATTTTAGTGAAGCTTTTCTCTAAAATAAATTGCCTATACATGCACACATTAACACATGTGGAATTCCTTTTCTGTAATCCTCAAAGAGGCTTTTGATTCTTCTTCTGATTCACCAAAAAAGACTCAGTGAGGAAGTGCGATGCATACTGGGATTTGGATGGCTCCAGAGTCACTGCATGCATTTACATAGAAACCAGATGGTTGTGGGAAATGTTTCTTTTTATTAAAAAAAATCAATGGATGATTGAGGTGTTTCTATGGACTCTTATTCTCAAATGGATGAAAAGTGCATACTAAAGGTGAACTACAGGGAAATGGCATCCAAATAATAATAATCAGGCAGCTCATCACAGTTTAGATCACATATCTAAGGGCAACTCCTTAGAAAGTAACATTTTAGTAGAATCTATGACATTGTTATGAAGGGTCTGAGGCTTCTATTGATCAGGGAAAGGAGAGGAAGAAGGAAAAAGGAAATCTTGGTCAAGAAACTTTTATGCCCCTTGCCCTTCAAAGACTTAATTTTTTTTTCCTCTCTGAAAAAAAGTAACCACAAGTTTATAAGATGGGATGTTTAAGGGACTTCACTTTTTAATCTCACAATATTAATTCCCTGAAGCTTTGAACTGACAGGCAGCCCAATGTAAATGAGCCAGAACAAGAGTCAGAGCCAGAATTTTTGTTGTACCATGACAAAAAATGTGTTATTAGTGCTCAGTGATTAATGAGCAGGCAAGAAGAAGGGCTCTAACAAGTATAAGATTGTCTTGGTACATGTTTATGCAATATCAGGGCACAACACAATCAACTTTACTACATTCTGATACATACACATACACATTTTGTGTATCTGTTATCAGAAGAAACATTTTATGTGAATTTCATTCATATCCAAAAATGCTAAAAAAATTTTGAGTAGATACCCATACATTTGTGAAATGACACATACACACAGGAAACAATGCTTATTAATTGATGTATTTTTGGTTACCTATATTGTATTTAAATCGTCTTAAGTAATTCAGATTCAGTACCTACTGGTGAGTTCATTTCACTGGCAAAGCAAATTAACCAAATCTATGGTAACCCATGCATGCAATCACAGAGGATAAATTTAGTAAGAAATGCCATTGAAATTCAAACAACGAGAGGAGAAAAAAAAAATTGGCATTAAGGGAAAAGAAAAACTTTTCTTAACAAAAGAAAAAGCATTCTGGAAAAAAATCTAATGTTCTAACCAAAGCATAGCATTCTATTTTATGAAATTTAAATTTACAATATTCTCTTTCTTTATGCCTGACCACCAAAAACATTTGGAAGGACATAAGGGCCTGTTCACAAATTATACATGTTTATGAAGCACAAATCTAACATCAACTGTTCATCAGGCTTGGTCGAAGCAGAAAGGAAGAAAGCCTGAAGAAAGTTAGGCAGGATGGGGAGGGGAAGGAGGGACAAGAGACACAGAGAGGTAATCCATCAACCACATCGACTGCACCTGTCAAAGCTGCAAACAGCTGGGATATGCCAAGCCAACAAGTAAAGCAGCCCTTATATTTTAGGAATTAAATAAAGTATAGGATAAATAACGGGACCGCGACATAATAATTACCCACAATAGACCTTAGGGAGAAAGGGGAACTTTCATTTGATCAGTTGCTTGGCTGAAATACCTCCCCCAACTTGATCTCTTCTTATTTTAAAGGTTGGATTCCCCTAGATAAAGAGATCTAGTACCAGCCCCACTACCCCCAAACAATGAAAAGTAATTCACCTAATAAATAAAAGTTAAAGAACGTTATTTTCCCATACTACAGATAGATACAAAATTTTACTTCGTTTATCTTGTTTGGTATTATAATGTATGTTAGAAATAATTGTTGCAGTTAAAAAAAAACACAAAGTCAAAATAAAACAAACAAATAAACAAACAAACCATTTTTACTTGTACTGTTTGGGAGAAAGAAGTTCTACATAATGACTGTGGTTTCCCACGGCTTTTCTTTTCTCTGTTTTTTCCCTCCCTCCCTTCCTTCCCTCCTTCCTTCCCTCATTCCTTTCTTCCTTGTTTTCTTTTTTGTTTTTAAAGCCTAAAAGCAAACGCAGTCAGTAGCAATTTAATTTACTCTTTTATACTCTCTAAACCTCACTTCTGAGTGGTTTTCTTTTTTAATAACACCTCCTTTAATAAAAAAAACTTCCTAGAAAGGAATGTGCAAATTTTTGCTGTCTCTTTCCTGCTTTCTCATAGGATTAAATATATAAAGAAGTAGTGTATTGGTTTTATTTAATCCTAATTTACCCAGTCAATTTGCATAACTATTTTTAGTTCTCTTTTGGATTTTCCTCCTTGAGACACCAATATATCATTGCTCTGGAATCAGTTCTGCTGCTCAAAGGGAAATTATACATGAAGAGGTAATACTATTAAGAATTCTATCTTTGTTGATGAACTAATTGGGTTAAAATTAACCAATAAGCAAAATAAGATAAAACAATTGACACAATTTGGTCATTTCATCTATAAAAGTAGTTCTCAAAGTTGGAGACATCTAGGAAGCTTTAAAAAGTACTGATGCCTGGACCCCAACCCACACCCCCAAAGATTCTGATTTGATTGATCAGAGTGGACCTTGGGGATCAGAAGCTCTTTAAACTTCCCAGGTGATTCCAGTGTGCAGCCAGGAACCACAGATGGAGAACACTGGTTGATGACAAGGAAGAAGCCATTCATTGCAAGAGAGAAAGGGTTGAGGCCAGGAAGGATGCTGATTCTGTACAAATACACTGGGAAGAGAATCAAACATTTCCAACTCATCTATGACTTTCAAAAATTGTTTGTTTAATTAAATGGGTGGGGTGTCAATGGAAGGAAATGACGGGAAAATAAATAATGATTAAGTATCCCTTGGAACCAGTGACCCTCTGAAGGTGGATTTTGAGGACAAAATGAGCCAACTAATGAAGAATATGCAGCTCTTCAACTAAGGCTGGTGAAGCCATCATCGGGGTCTACCTTTGGAATTTAGTTACATAACTAACCAAATCTATTTTGACGTTGAATTCTGCCTACCGCTGGATTGAACAAGGAGGCTGAAATTGGCCACGGGACAGGACCTCTCAAACATATCAGACAAGCCATGAGAACAAACGAGAGAAAACAGGCACCAAAGAAATTGTACTAGTAAGAAGCTCAGAATTATTTGCCAAGAGCCCAGCATTTGGGAAGGTGTAGACTAAACTTCACTTTGAATTGGGAAAGATGGCATTTTCTGTATTCCCCCTGCTACTTTTCCTCATGGTAATCTTCCTCAGTCCTTTTTCTGAAACAGAATACAACTCTGTCCCCTCTTGTTGGCCCTCACTGCTCCTTCAGCATGCCAAAAACGGAGGTGAGCTCAGCATGGGCTTGAAGCTTGGGGAAGATATTTTTATAAAATGGGAAAAGTCTGTTCCAGTGAAAGCAGAGGAGACATTTGAATATTCTATGAGTAAATGTTCAGTAGAAGTACTTGAATTCATCCAGTAACAGAAGATAACTTCAGAACCTCACAGCTGATGTAACTGGAAATTTTTGAAGTACCTTAATTTTTGTTATGCTGTATTAGGATCCATTTTCATTATTTATGTTTCTTTGTTTTAATCCAAAGTAATGTGAAATGACTTGAAGAAGAGGGGTTTAATAATCAGTTTTACTGATAATTCATGCTGGCATTTGATTCACTAGGGTAATATTGTATATTATATACATATGTATAATGAATTTATTTTAAAAAATAATCTATTTCTATTAAACTATGATTTCATATGACTTCAATCCTTTTATAACAGGAGAAATTTAATTTTGGTGTCCTTATATATTATTTATTACTTAATAATATTTAGAGAAATAAGGCACTGGCAGAATTTATGCAAAATAAGTTTCAGAGAATTTTCTATTTTTTAGCAGTTAGTCTTGTTAGAATTCAAAATGGCTTTCCTGAATTTGTCTTGGGCATTACTGTTTCTAATAATCATTTTATATAAAATAGTAATTGTAACCCTCTTTACCCTTTTCACAGAGATGTTAAAATTCCAATGAAATCACATACTGTTCTGTGTAAGTCACAGGAAGCCATCTTTTCAAAAAATATGACAGAAAGACTTGTAATAACATTTCCTGAGTACAATCTAGGGAGCTTTCAGGGGGACCACATGAAGTCATAGAAGCAGAGCCTCCTATAAAAAGTGAGAAATATTAATAAATACAACGTTTCTCTCTCATCAAATAAAAGCTCACCACAAAGAACTACCTCACAACCTAGAGAGAAAATATCTAATATCTTAAGGCAATTCAATGAAAATGTAAAAATTTACACTGAGGGTGTAGGTTTATACTGAGGGTGAGGTTAGGTCTGGAGAAGCTCAGTATAACTCACTTATCAGTGTTTAAAATAAAATACGTGTTTAATACGCATCAGTTGCTGACCATTTATCTTATGCTTTTAAAAGATTCTCCATTAAAACACTGTATTTCTTCCCTAAAAGTTTTGTGATAGGTTTCTAGCCATTTCCTTTTATTGCTACACAGAAGAGAATGTCTGGGCAGGTGATTTACTTAAATAGATGGCTGCTAAATGAGAATGAACTTTGACTCATTTAAATTAACTCCAATATTTATTGTTGCAAGCTTGACAATGCTCTTGAAAATGATTAAGCATGACCTCTAGAATAAACGAATTTAATAAAAAAGACTAAAAAGGAACACAACATTCTATTTAAGAGATACCACTATTATTTTGAAATCAGGAACCTGTAAAAGGTTTGACATACAGTACAACAGAGTAAAATTTGATTAAAAAAAAAAAAACCTCAGTAACTTTAGATAGTTTTACCTAGAGAAATTCAATGCGAGATACTCTGAAAATGACTAGAATGACTATCCCAAAGAGAACAAAGTAGTTGAGTCTTATTTGTAAATTTTAGTGAAAGAGGAGGTGATTTTGTCTTCACATATGATTGCTTCCATGTACAAGATTTATCATCTATAGGGAAAAAATACACATGTAGAACCATTGTTTAATTAGGAATTATTTTAGCCTATAAATTAAATTATATGCCTAAGGGTAGCATAGGGGGAGATACAAAATTCCACCACTGTTCATGTCTAATCTCTGATACAATATATAAATTTTTCTTAAGCAAGAAGGAAATTCAGTAAGAAAAATAACTTCGATTTCCTTGCTACTGAAGGACATTTCTCTACTGGTACTTCTAATGCCTCTTTGTGATTCACAACAGAATTATACCTCTCAGACCGATGGCTCAAAAGCTTAAGCTTGGAGGGGATTTCCATTTATTTATCTATTCCACACACACATGTATCCTTTTGCTAGTTTCAAGAACACATTCACTGGTATTAATATTAACCTCCATCTTTTTAGCTTAAAATGTCACTATCACAAGAAAAAAAAATTGATGGCGCTGATATAAATCCCTAAGGGGGTCATGGTTGCCTGGAATGATTTCTTGTTGCTATATCTGTGTGTGCCTTGTCTTGTAACTAGGAATGCACACTCTCTGTGGACAAAATCCCTGTCTTCTAAATGCCCCCCACTCTGAAGTCCTAGTCAAAACTATGTACTCAGAAGGTGCCCGTGATGTGCTCTTGGAAGAGAATCCTTATAAGAGAGCATTGTTAAAACAGGACCCTGCCCCTTGCTTGACCTCCAGCTTTCTACAAGAATGGATGTGAAAAGATGTAGCTGTGTGTCCAAGTGTATTTTTCACATGGTGACTAATGCTTAAGAGGACCTCTACTCAGCCATTACAGGAAAATAAAGATGATATCAGCGGCCAACCCTGCATGACAGCCTATCTGTCCTTTGTGACTATTTTCAATACTGTTTACCAAAGGAAGACAGGTTTTCAGAAACCCATTCCCTTTGTTAAGAATGCAAGAGAATTCACAGAAGCCGTATATTCGCAAAATGTCTATGTTTAAAACAGAGAGTTTATTTGGCAGCAGTGGCATCAGAGGGTGTCAGTGCTCGGCCACACGGAACAACCTGAGCATCTTCAAGGTGCCGCATATTCTCTCCTCATCCAGGGCTCGTCAACAAGCTGTTCCAACTGCCCTTCCCACTTCCTACCACCCCACCCCCAACCCCTTCAACTTCTACTCAGTCTTCAGGCGCCAGCTGAAATTTCATTTCCTCCAAGAAGTTCCCCAGATGCCTAAGAAAGGAAGCTCCATCCCACAGCCCCTCCTCCTCACGCAGTGTAATAATTATCACCCGGTGCCATAACTGCCTGTTGGCTTGTAGGTCTCCTCACCCTAGACTGTCAACTCCAGAGAGCTGGGCTGTTTTGATCCACACCCACTGGGCCCCAAGTGCCTGGGATGGCAGGCACTTCATAGAGAACTACTGAACTGAAGTGTAAATTGGGCTATGAGACAAGTGGAGTAATTTTACAGCAAAAAAACCTGTTTCAGAGATAGCACTTTTTTTCCTGAATTATTATGGATATTTGGGAAGTGTGTCTATGTTTAGGGGTGTGTGTGTGTGTGTGTGTGTGTGTGTGTCTGTTGGGAAGAAGGGAGCTTCAAGAAAAGGAGAGGAAAGGGAGAGTGTGAGATGGATGTCAGTCCTCTTTATGGGGCTGTGTGTCCGCACACAGCATTTCCTTCTGCCATTACACCACCTACTACCTTTGTAGAATCCCTGCCTCTCTCACTAGATTGCAAACACCTAGAAGGTGGGAATGATGCTTTTTTGATCATTTTCCATAGTGTAGTAGCAGATCAGGGTGAGGGCAACAGGAAAACAGGTGTTGAGAGAGAGAGCTATATTTTCACATTCTCAGAGTAGAAGTTTGGAATCACGTGGGAAGAAATTGGTACAAGAGCTCTGTTTTTATGGCAATCACAACAATTTAGGCCCTGCATTCAATATGATTCCCAGAAAATATTGTATTATATAAATAGAGTAGCTCCAACATCAAATAAATTAGGGTGATTAGGTGAGATAAACGAGACAATGAAGGTTGTGAGCGCCATAAACTACCTAAAGCATAGTAGGCATTCAACAAATGTTCATTTCTCTCCCTTATTTAATTATTTGTGTTATGGCCTACCACCTTGGCAGCACTATATATGGGCTCCAAGTGTCATGCGAATCCAGTGCTAAATTAGGGGTTCACACCAAAAGTTTTCAAAAGGTGGTCACTTGGAACTTTTTAGCAATGCAAATTTTTGGGCCCATCCCAGACCTACTAAATCAGAAACCTTCGAAGTGGGGCACAGCCATCTATGTTTAAGCAAGTTCTCAGTGAGACTCTATACAGCTTAAGTTTGAGAACCACTGCTCTACACTAATGGGGGAAATACCTATTTAAAATAGAGGCAAACTATGGAGAACAGTATGGAGGTTCCTTAAAAAACTAAAAAAAGAACTACCATACGACCCAGCAGTCTCACTACTGGGCATATACCCTGAGAAAACCATAATTCAAAAAGAGTCATGTACCACAATGTTCATTGCAGCTCTATTCACAATAGCCAGGACATGGAAGCAACCTAAGTGTCCATCAACAGATGAATGGATAAAGAAGATGTGGCACATATATACAATGGAATATTACTCAGCCATAAAAAGAAACGAAATTGAATTATTTGTAGTGACCTGGATGGACCTAGAGTCTGTCATACAGAGTGAAGTAAGTCAGAAAGAGAAAAACAAATACCATATGCTAACACATATATATGGAATCTAAAAAAAGAAAAAAAAAAGGTCATGAAGAACCTAGGGGCAATATGGGAATAAAGATGCAGACCTACTAGAGAATGGACTTGAGGACACGGGGAGGGGGAAGGGTAAGCTGTGACGAAGTGAGAGAGTGGCATGGACATATATACACTACCAATGTAAAATAGATAGCTAGTGGGAAGCGGCCGCATAGCACAGGGAGATCAGCTCGGTGCTTTGTGACCACCTAGAGGGGTGGGATAGGGAGGATGGGAGGGAGGGAGACGCAAGAGGGAAGAGATATGGGGATATATGTATACGTATAGCTGATTCACTTTGTTATAAAGCAGAAACTAACACACCATTGTAAAGCAATTATCCTCCAATAAAGATGTTAAAAAAATAAAATAAAATAAAATAAAATAGAGGCAAGTAATCTGGAGGGGAGCCTGAAAGGTATGGAAACAACCACCTTACCTAATTTCTTGCCGCTGAAAGTGTGATTCCTGCACCAACATCATCACATCACCTGGGAGCTTATTAGAAATCCTGGACTTCAGGCCCCATCCCAGACCTACTGAATCAGAAACTGCATTTTAACAAGATCCCCAGGTGATCTGTATGTACATTAAGGTATGTGAAGCACTGGTCTAGTGAATATTTTGGGTAGCAGAAGATGAACTGCAGAAGGGAAAAAAATACAAAAGGAGTAAAAATTACATTAAAAAATTAAACTAAAATCTCCAATGTCTCTCATACAGAGTGGTTCTGTAGAAAGTAATAGGCATGTTTTATCACAAGCAATTTCTCTAACTAAATGTTACGTTTTTCAGTGTAAGTCAGATATTTGGTGTGGGACGCGGGATCACATAGCATTTTACCCGTGCTTTCCAACAAGAGAGTAAGATGGAAGCGTCAGAACAATCAGGCCACACTTTTAAGCCCAAGACAAGTGACAAGAATCTACTGTGTATTTGTAGCTGGGAAATGTAAACACCGCAAGTGAATTTTAAAATTCTTCATCTTTTGTCCCACATTCCTACATACATGCAACATTTTTCACATATTTAACAAGTAATAATTTTATCACCAGGATTTTGCTATTGATTGCTTCTTTAACAACAAAATGCATCACAAACAAAAATGAATGAAGCTGTCTGAGGAGAAAATTCCATAGTAGCTTTACTGTCAATGCCCATCATAAATAACCATGACATCATAGGAGCCTTATCTACGGGTTGCCGCTACTGATCGATGGCATCACTCTAGTGGTGTAAATAGCTTCTAATGTCCCATCTTCCACCTTCAAATAGGCTCTGATTATTTATGATAGCTGTTAGGTTACAAGTCTGAGCTGTGGTTTGGATTTATTTTCTACTTATAGCTGCTGTGGATTTCAAGTTAGATAGGATTATTTTTTAGTGAAGATGATGAACTGAGATAGAACTGTCATGGAGCGGGGTACACCATCATCTCGTCTGGCTGGTGTCACCATTTGACTATGAATTCTCAGTGCCAGAATGCTTTCAGTATTATCATTGTCAACCAAAAAATATTAACAGATAGCAGTTAATCATTGGTTGTTACAACACGAGAAAGGAAAAAAAAAAAAAAAAAACGGATGCAGCTTTCTACACAATTAAAATGTTTTAAAAATAGTGTCAGCCTTTTGTTACTAAGTTGTGAAGAAGCGTATCATCTGCATTGTGTCTATTTTATAATAATGAAAGTGTTTCAACTTGAATGTGACAGCTAGAGATGATTTAGGAGGTAAAAGGAAATCCATCACCTCTCGTGCAAGGTATTCTTCATGATCGTAAAAGAGACTGACAGATAACTTGGGCAAGAATACATCTTTGCAGAGGGAAAGAGATATGAGCTGTGTCTACATGAAACAGGCAGGTGAAACCAAAAAATCCATCAATTAGCCAGATGTTTTGTCAATATAATAACAAATACTTGAATCATTCTGAACATTAGATAGACATAGTAAGTTATCAAATATGTTTATGAACTAGATCAGAGTGATAGACCATATTTTCACTTTTTCAGTTTTTTTATCATTTTGTAAATAAAGGATGTTTCTTCTGAATTTTCACTTTTATTAGGATTTGACCAGTTCATTATTCAAATCTCCTCTCCTTTAAGTCATTCTTTCTCTGAGAAAATTGTGCTAAAAATATAAGTTCTCAAAAAACAAGGGGAAAGGTTTTCACCATGCAAAACAGCATGTGGTAGATACCCTACAGCTATACTCTTTATGTGTTTTTCTGAGAAAAATTTAAAAGCAAACTCAATAGTTATGAGACTATTTAGAAATCTCATTTTTCAATATTTATCCTAACATATCTTATGATTCATCAGTTAGCCAAGCTTCTAACGAAATATGGATAATATTTAAACATCTGTTATGGCAAAATTTTCTTTCCTACTAAATTTTGGATTATTTTGTATGATTTTTAATTACACATAACATAACTGCTATATTTGACATTTTCCATAGTTTTTAATCTGTATAAAAAAATAACCGGAAATCAGTTCGCTCCTTACAACATTTTGCAAACATATTAACAGTAAGAGTACATCTAAACTTAATCACTGCAGAGAAAAGTAACCACCTATTGAAAAATGCTCTAACTCTATAAAATTATGAAATTATTACTATAAGAAATCCATCTTTCCATATCACTTACAGAACTTTCACCAGGTCAATTGCATATTGCTCTTATAAAGTTATTTTGAGGACTACTCTATATGTTTAAACATATATATTTTTTAAATGGAAATATATATATTTTAATGGTGATAAAGCAACTGCTTCATGATATATAAAATGAAAACAGAGGGTTCCCCTCCAATAATTGTTGTCCTTACATGAATATTGTGATAATTCTTTAACGCTAGAATATTTCCCTTTCTAATGGTAGTTATTTAAATATTCCTTCCCAATATGCTTTGCACTGCTAAAAGTCTTCAGTAAACTGAAAATCTCAATAGAAAGTGGGAATGTGGCCGCTAGGAGCTGACAATAGCTGTTTTGTCACATCTAGGCCCTGGTAGTTACTCAGGAAGTGGGGATTCGTCCAGCCAGCTGATGCCAGGGGAGGATGATTTATTGCCTGGTGTCCTCAGTGGCAATTGGACCCTTTCCCACTGTCAGTCACAACTTTCAAAGATCGTGTCCTAAAGAAGAGGTTCCCCTCCGTTCTAAAGAGGTAACAATGCTTGTCATAAAGTGTCTTTTGGCAGAGGGAAACGGGTATGAAAACAGGCAAAGAAAGGGAACAATCAGAAGAGGAGAGAAGATGGATGTTCTGTAACCTTTTCTCAGAGACCCATTTCTTCTACTTTTTCTCCTGTCTTTAGCAGGTTTTTGTTTTGGCTGATGACAATGCGTAATAGCCTGATAAATTGATTTTGTGAGTCCTTTTTCTCATCTCTTGAGAAGACACTAACTCGTTGGGACTTCAGAGGGCTCGCAGAGGCAGGAGACAACAATTAGTTTGTTGAAGACATCAGAAAGTAGCTTCAGAGTTTTGCCAGGAGAAATTCTTACTGACAGATCAGTGCTGACAATGTTGGCAGCTGCTTGAAAAGTGCAGCAAGCAGCTCCAGCATCTTAGGGTCCACGGAGGAAGGCCACTGCACGTTAACTCTACACTTGGCTCTGTCCTCGGAGCTGTGAATTCTTCCTGACTCACCAGAATTAAAAGGGAATGGTATTACAAAAAAAAAGTCTAAGAGCTGAATTCTACAAAACCTTTTGTTAAATATCTTCTTTAATAGCTAAACAAACAGAAAGTTAAATCTTAGTACTGCCGTTCATTTAAATTTAAATCAGTGCCTAAATAAATCTCTGTAACTGTTTTCAAAACCTTTTACGTACTGCACAATTTCAAATTTACTTTTCCATATGTAAAAATATACACTGCTTGGCACTCAACTCTTTAGAACATATTAATTTCAATAAATCTTTTTAAGGGACCAACTTGACATATGTCAAAGAGATAAAATACTCCGGTCTGAACATACTTAAATTAGTCAAGCACTTTGCAGTACCATCCTTGAAATTATTAAACATTATTAACATTCAGATTTACTGCTTAAAACCTTTGCTTTAAAATTACTGAATGAGAGGCTCAAAGTGTTGCTTTTCTAATGCAAAATAACCTAACTTTTCTAACTTGAAGACATAAAATTGGCAATTTCTTGGAAACTTTGAAACTAATATAAAGTCTCATTACATTTGGGTAAATGTTATAAATATTAGTATTTCCCCCTTGGCATGAAAAAATCAAAGGATTGATCTTTGTAATGCATAAAAGCAAAATTTTACGTTTTGGTAGCCTTGTAACTATTTACTTTTAAAGCTGTATAATTTGGAATACTATACTCTGTGTGTGTGTGGACGTGTGTGTCTATAGCATGTTGATTACATATGTGTGTTTTTGTGTAAAACTATCACTTTAGACTTAATGTCCTAGAAGTTGTAATATAGCAAGATGTTTTCCCAGGCATTTAATCTTTCAGAATGTTTCCCAGATAAACACAGAGCTAAATGTAAAACTTCTCTATATTTTGAAGAAAGCTACATCAACCTCTGAGTGTTTCTCATATTTCTGACAAAAAAGTATGAAGTGCCCAAGTTAGACAAATACTGGGAGGTGTAAATGGGGTGATCTTACACATTCTGCAGTGAAGAGTTCCAGGGAAAACCCTGAGAGTAAAGAAGCCTGAATTCTAGACTTTGTTTTGCCACCAGCTAGCCAATGACCTTGAGCCTCCCTGGGCCCACTTTCCTCATCAGTAAAACAAAGGGTTAATCAGGATGTTCTGTCAAAGGACTCTTTCAGGAGACCTAAAGTTATAGGATCATAATCTATCATTTGAAACTACTGACTCCACAGGTCCACTCAGCATAATCGATGAGTTTAGCCGGAATGATGTCTCTCAAAGACAAAAATCATTGCATGAGTGAATGGCCAATGGCACTTTCTGAAATTTGAGGAGCAATTATGAAGATTTGGGGGCACCCAGCTTTTGATTTCTGGTGGACCTTCTTCCTATCAACTTTTGGCCCCTTCACCTGTATTAAAGGATGGATGGAAGAAGAGCAAGAGAGGGGAAACTCATATCACAGTCTGTGCTGCTGACGTGCTACACAATAAAACTTGGCAGGAATGAGGTGAGAATTTGGAACTGAAATCAGATTGAGGGGTTCGTCTAGAGTTTATCCCTGTGACTACTGCTGACGTTATCACAGTATTAATAAGGCCGTTAGGGAATAAATGCATTTAACAGTTAATGTTAACGCCACAGAAATAAATTATGTGGTCAAATTGTTCATTCAATGCATTAATCCAGTTGTAAGGGACCTGCATCATGGCAATAATTGCACTGTCATTTCAAAGCCTTTAAAAGCAAATCTATCCAACTTATATCAGCTTAACTTATACCTTCCCAGCAGCAGTACGTTAGTACTGCATAACAAATAGACGATAAAAGATAGCTTCTGATGTATTTGTAAAGTAGTTTGAAAGCCTTTTGCATTTTTGACCCAACTGAGAGTTTAAAGGTTAGGAAGAAAAAAAGCATCATAGCACAACAGGTTTGACCCAAGTTTTTCCCATTTTACTTTCTGAACCAAACTCTTCAATTCACTCACTTTCCGTATCTTCATAATATTTGTCAGAAATATTGCCATAGACAAAACCAGCACTTCAATCACAACAGTGAACAGAGTTCTACTGGGTAACAAAAACTCCTCGGCACAACTGGAGACTTTTAAAATTCAAGCACTCTAAACTTAGCAGCCCCCCTGAGAGCCACAAATTGAGAGAGATTAATTCTGTGCCCCTGCACCCCTCATTACCAGGAGAGCTGAAGTAGGTCAAATGCAAGTTAATCTCCTGAATTCCACTTTTGCACATGGATGTTAGGACATCCATTACTGCGTCCTGGCTAATGTCTTTAAGCTACATGCATGCAAAATTAATAAACAGTGTGCCCAGCCAATATGAAACATAAATACAAGGAAATGCCTTGAAGTGAATTTCTGTAATAACATCACACGATACAGTAACTAAGGAAACATATAAACACATGTTACCCCAGGTCTATCTAGAGCCAACGTGGGGGGAAACAATGAAAACCAATTGCCCAAGTGCTGAATTTTTCCCTAATAAACCATAACACACAGATGAAGAAATGTTAGTCAACCTAAATATCTAACTTCTGATATGATCTGCCTCTACCCCCCATTTGAAAAAGCAAGGCAAATTGCTCATGTGGAGGGGGATGAAGTTTTAAGCGAAGCAAGACTGCCATCACTCTGTGAAGGTACAAAGTTTTCCATTCTTTAGGGGAGGGAAAAAAAAAAAACAGGCGTACATGTCAGCACGAGGCTAGTAAAATCAGGACTCTGCTTGTCCACAAGGCCTCATAACAACCTAATTGCCTTACCTCTCTCAGCCTGCAGCCGGGTCAGACCACTCCTCTTCTATTTTCATTATTGACTGCATATTTTCAGGAGTGATAAATGCTGTAATTTTTTTGTAAAATCAAATGAGCCATTATCTTGCGTTTTGGAGAGCTCTAGTTTTGCAAACGCTTTCACATTCTAACTTATTCCATATGATCATCTCAATAACCCGAGTTTAGGAGGATTCAATAGGAAATATTACCCTGGGTACAATAGTGGGAAATATCTTAAATTAATTAAATTATCAAATGAATAACCAGAGGATCTGACTCCTACTCCTATCTCTGCCACTCATTAGATATGTGACCATGAAAAAGTCATTGTATCTTAACAAGCACAGAAAAAAAATGTTCACTTAAATGACAGTTTAAGGAATAAAATAATGCAAATGGCCCTTAACTACATGGAAAAAAATGCTTAACCTCACTCTCAGAATAAGAGAAATGTACATTAAAAATACACTGAAATATCATCTCTTATCTATGATTGGAAAAGGTCAAAGAGTTTGGTTATACACCATGTTGGTATGTAAGAGTGGGCAAATAGGCACTTTCATACACTGTTGTTGGGAAGGTTGGTTAGTACAGCTCTGGAAAATTTGCAAAACCTGAAATAATTATAAAAGCACATACCCTTCAACTCATCTTGTTTACTTCTAGAAATTTACTCCATAGATATTCTTCCGAAGCTCCCAAATGCTCCATGTACAAAGTTATTCATTTAGCATTATTTGAAATAGCAAATGATAATAATACTAAATTATGGTACACACATTCAATAGAATACTATACAACGAATAAAAAAGAATGAACAGGTTCTTTATATGTTGATATGGGAGGATCTGCAAGATAAATAGTAGAGTGAGAAAAAAGCAAACTGCAGAATGGTGTATTTAGCATACAATACTTGTGTAGAAGAGAAAAACAAAGAATATGCATTTGCTTCTATATGCTATCATACACCCAGAAAGATACACAAGAAAAGCATTGGTTGTGCCTCTGGGAAGGAGGTGGGATGATGGGAGACGGGTGTGTTCAGTTAATTAAATACATATTTTAAAGAATTAAGTAGATATCTATAGACTTATATAGATAGCTACATAGACATAAAGATCTCCAAAATATTACTACAAAAATAAAACAGATAAATGAATGTATAGGTACACATTGCACACAAAAAAGATTTCTGTCCACAAACATACAATGCATGTGTGTGTATGTATGTGTGTGTGTGTGTGTATATGTGTGTGTGTATAGACATAGGTTTTCATGTAAACTTTTTAGAATGATATGCAAGAAATTGCTGAAACTGAGGAGAAACAAGGCGTACTTTACACACTGCTTGAATTTTACTACGTGCATGTGTTTCTTTCATAATCATACTAACTATAAATAAAAGACAAAAGTAAGGAAGGGGTCAAATTAATTGAAAGATATCCACAAGGTAAGTTATCTACCCTTAAATGGGATGAGGTTGCCCATAATAAAAGGATTCTATTCTTCCTACAGTCCCACCTTCCTTCTTGTAATTCAAATGTAGATGAGTGTACTTTGGAAAAGAAAATTTCAATTAGAAATTCTGTGTGGATGACAGGGCCCTGAAAACAGACAAGCAAGAGCTCAGGGAATGGATTTGTCTGGTTCGCCACATAAATGCCCAATAAATACGTGTTGACTGACTGACAGGCCCAATTGCTAAGCATGCTACAGAATATGTGCAAAATAGCCTACTGGAGCAGTCTGCCATCACATGAAGACATTTGATTCCAACGGGCTAGAATTTAATTGGAAAAATATGGGAAGGACAGGATGGCAAGACCATTCTAACAAAGTCCTCTAAAAATGGACGACTATTTCTCTTTGCTTATCTACAGGGCACCTTCCCGGCAAGACATTGAGCTTCAAAATAACATTTCTACCAACAGAAATAATTCTAATTCGTATGTTTTGCCAGAGTTCCCTGGGAAAGCCATGAAAGGTAACGTGAGAACAAAGAAAGATGGGAATACTGCAGGTCTGTCTATGTGCACACACATGTGCATAAGGACCAGATGAGGTGAATGCTCCTAGAAAAATTATGATGTTTTATCCACTGAAGTAAAAAGAGTCTGTTTCTGGGTGTGGAGTGTGAAAAACAGTCTCACTACTTTATAGTCACACTTCATAACGTAATCCTGCTAACACCTACCGACCCAAGATCTCCAAGAAAGGGATAGTGTTAATTCTACTGCACTTATGGGAAATTTGAGGACTACGTAGCCAAGATCCACCAGCCCTGAGGTTCTTACTCCTAGCCTTAACCACAATCTTTCCTTCTATAGCTGAGGATGAGTAGAAGAGATTCACATCTTTTCATTAGATTCTGTCTTCTTCTTTGGGGACTAAGAGAACAAAGCAGTCCTTTTAAGGTGAATGTTACCAACTATGAATGTAATTGCTATTATTTATTTCATAGAATAAGTAAACATTTTATACGTAGACTCCCTTGCAGACCTCCAAAAATTAAAAATGAATATTTCAATTCAAATTTTAATACCTTCTCTATATTTACGGCTCAGACCTTTGCTTTGCAATCATTACAAAAATAACATTTCTTCTTTAAAAGATTTTAGTCAAATAATTATGTAGAACAGAACAAACATTTCCAACGGACTGAGCCATTACCCGCTATAGACTGCTGTTTAAGTCTACCTGCCCTCCCTTCTGTGTCATATTCAGAGTATTTTTATTTTTCAAACATTGACCTGTTTTACTGCTTGCTCGGCTAAGGCTGTGAGTGGCTGTTAACCACTTCTCTAAAGACTTCAGGAGACTGAGAAACAGTAGAATTGCATTTTTTACATCAATATAAAGTCATGTTCCCCCCCCCACTCGCCATCCCCCCGGCCCCCTTCCTGCTCTCCCCCATGAATGTGTTTTTCTCCCTCACTTCTTAGGCGCATTTGGTAACAATCAGGCTTTTATTTTAAGGAGCCCTAAGATAAGGTATCTGTGAGCGCCACACTTGGAGTAATTGATCACATTTGTTTCCTGTTCGTAGGTTAGACTCCTCACTCTTGCTCTTTTTTTAAAAAACTTGGCATGTTTCTCATTACCCTCCGCCTTGTTAGCCTAGTAGAAATTTTCTACTGTGGAGAGTGAAAACAGGACGATACTATTACAAACCCCATCTAGTCGGTGACAGCAGCCCTTCTCTTTCTTGGGGAACTTCTGGCCACTTCACGCTTTAGCGGGGAGCCCGCCTATGGATGCAGATACGCACGCCTGTAACTGAGGGAGAGGCTCCCTGACATCCGCCTGGTGTTGGCATGTTTAATTTTCACACTGTGCTGATTCATACCGAGACTGTTCCCCAGGATGACAACATTGTTATCATATGACTCAAACCGCCCCACCTCATTTCATTTGGAAATGTTAGCTCAGGTTCAATAAGTGTCAGCTGCCAATTCTGTATAAGAAGACCTGTATCTTTCCCGTTTATGCTTTCCAGATAAATTGTAATCAGTAGCATTTTATTGACACTGTCAGGTGGGGCTTAATTTCAGATATTGTCTAAGGAAAGAAAAATGCAGAAATCTGAACAATCAAGTTCTCTCTTTTGTGTCCGTGGGCCAATGAATAAGAAGCCGGGCCTCAGTCACTTTCCTATCATGGCTTCAATCACAGCAAAGCAAAAATGCTAGTAACTCAGTGTAAAATGAGAAGAAAGACCTGGCTTTATTTCCTTTTTTTAGGATTGAGAGAATATCAAAATAAATGATCTATAATGGCTAAAATTAATGTATTTACTTACAATATGAATATTTATTTATAAAAATGTGATAGATTCTAATAAAGTGATATGCAAGAAATCTTAACAAATAATCCTTTACCTGAGTAGTACTCCTTCAACATGCAACGTTTCAAGACTATCTTCTTAGCTACTGCCGGCTAGTTTTGTTTGTTTGTTTGTTTGGTTAGTTGACTTTTTTGTTTAATTGTTCTCCTAATGCTTCACCATATTTTGGCGCCTTCGCATAAATAGTCAGCAAAAGCAGCATGTTTTCATAGAATTCAAAATAAAATTCAAGAGGAGACTGGGAATCTGGTCTAAGCCCTACTCCCCAAAGTAGTCAGGTGACCTTGGGCAAGTAGCTGACCCTTCCTGACCCTCAGTGTCCTCATTTATAAGATGAGTGGGCTGGGCTGGGTGGCCTTCACGGTGGCTTTCAGTGCTCACGCTCTGTGATAACTAACATTGACCCGAAACTCATCGTGAAAGAGCGAGCCCTCAAGAAATTCTAAGACTGTGTTGAATAGAGTAGCTGCTAGCCACACATGACTACTAAGCACTTGGAACGTGGCTAGTCCAAATTAAGGTGTGTTGTAAATATACACACCAGATTTCAAAGACTTTAGTGTCGAAACGGTAAAATATCTCAGTAATGATTCTTACATTATTTTACGTTTTGAAATGATAATATTTTAGATTTATTGGTTGAATAAACCATATTATTAAACTGAATTAGACCTGGTTCTTTTTTACTTTTTATAAATGCAACTATGAGAACATTTTAAATTACATATAAGGCTCATGGTATATTTCTATTGGACAATAATGTAAATAAGAGTCCTGTGACTCTGTTTACGACAGATATAGGGTTAAAATGGAAAGAATCTGAAATATTTCATATATTGGGTGTTTGTAATAATAAAAGAGCAATCACTTGTTCTCTGGATAAAAATGTACAGGTCAAAGCCATACTGGAAGCACCCATGCTACTCGATAAAGAACATCAAATGTTAAAAAGCATGTTTCTTAAGATTACAGTACTAGTCATCAACATATATAACTTAAATAGTCAAATTGCCCTAAACTCATAACTTAATTTTCTCACCTAACTAATCTGATTGACATTCCCAAATACTTGAATTCCTTGCTAATTTTTCCCTCTACAACATTAGTAAAAAATTATAAATACATTAACGAAAGATCAGCTAACTTAATGATTATAAATTATCTTTTGTTTCTTTAGATAGATGTTTCCACCTTATCTTGAAAATCCCTTTATTTGAAAACTTCTGAAGCACTGTGGCTAAAGACCAAATTTTTACAATGGTAAATACCTAGATAATTTAGATTATTAAGGAAAAACTCAAGTTTTATCCACATAATAATGTACGCACATCTGTATGATCGACATTTTGGTAAGTAGCGGTCATTTTGTGTTAAAAACAATAAATCTGGGCCATAGTATATTTATAAAATTGTGTATCTTTCTAGTAGGTACAGATACAGAATAAATGCTCGGTATATTAACAGTGAAACCTAGCCCTTAAAAGAAGCATTATCTATCCTACACTAAAGTAAATCCAGTTATTATGTGAAAGGAATAATCCGTAGCACACAGAAAAATTAGCAAGAAATTATAGTTACAAAGCTGATAAATGTCATTTTCTCTCTCCAAGATTAAATGTTTTCCTTATAAAAATATGCAGTCTTATTTTTACCATCCTCTTTTTCAACTATTTGCATCTTTGTCCATCCCCAGAACCTGACACCTTGTCAACTATCACAGGTAAAAGCTTTTGAAGATCTACTGCTACTCTTGTCCTAATAAGGTCACTGACCTTTCAGGCTCAACTCCGGCCCGCCCCCTTCTTCATTTCCTCTCCTATCATTAGTCTGAAATGGCATCAACTACCTCTCAATTTTCCTCATCCCTTCAATGCTCCACCTCTTTAGTCCAAATGCACCTAATTAGGAACTTAATTTCCTTTTTTCCCTGATTGAGGAATTGATAACGGACAGATTCCATTCATCTCTGAATCACAGAAAATTGCACTGATGATCTCTTATTAAGGAATGCTAAGCATTTATTCTAGAGACTGTTTTCTGGAGGCCAAGGTTTTCCAAAGAGTATACTTTTCCAACCACAGAACTAAGCAAAAGTAAGTGTTGTTTTCATTTTATTTTTTAAACTAAAATAGGAAGAGGAGAATCATTCAAATCTGATGAATTTTACATTTATTCTATATTTCATTTTACATAGTCATAATTACTTATATTTAAAACAAGTAGATTGTCCTGTACGGTGGCAAATAATTGAGTTCTACCAGATTTCCAGACAGGATTTAAAGAGATGGCTATATCTCAGAAGGTTAAGTTAATAATTCCTTGAAGCTGGGTATTTTTGGCAAAATTATACAAAGAATTTTTTACACCAGGAATGATACATGTGGGCTAGATGTCTGCAACAAAATAGGGGTCACATATTAAAGCAACTATTTAGGTAATCAGCTAACTTTACTATGAAATTATCTCCTTGACTCTGACAGTGATAGTTTAACTGTAGAATTTTCTACTTAACTCAAAGCATATACATGAAAATATTCCTTGTATTTTTTCCCCAAAGCATCCTATGGCCTTAAAAATTGGTGGTAGAAGAAAAACCAATCCAACAATGTTATTCCACTACTCAACTGAAACTTTTAATGTCTAATTTCAAGTCCTACTCATTCAAGGAATGAAAAGATCATCAACATCATTATAAACCTTGGAACTGACCATCGAAATAAATAGCATAAATAGCAAAGACAAGCCAACTTCATTTTATCCAATAGGAATTTGAGCCCTACAGTACATTCTGCCACAGGGCATCAGCACAAATCATTTCATCAACATTTATCTTATGACAAATCTACTCAATGCAGAAGAGAATTAGTGAAATAGCTGACTTGAGGAGAGAATGCAATTTCTTTAAGGAAAAAAAAAAAAGTCCCTTTCAAGCATATGTCTCATTGCTTTCTGCTTTCTTTGGTGGGCGTTTGAACTGAATGAGGGTTAGAGCTTTGCTACCTGGACCGAAACTGTGCTAACATGATTTAGACTCTCCTGGCAAAAGGGAAGTTGATTTTAAATTTTTCCAAGAAGTCAAAATTTATTCTTATAAAGATAAAAATTACCAAAACAAGTTGTTGAGACATTGCTCATTTTCTTCCTCATTGAATGATTCATACTACATAAGGCTATAGCATGTACAAAGGATTTGGCTATTTATAAGAGACAGCCATTGCTAAAATGACCTCAAATTCAGTTATCTGAAAAAAAATTTCTAGGAAAATAAAACAGAAAGTAAGAACAAAAGCACTTTTAAAAGACAAAATTAAGTTAATTAACTACCTCATCAATTTCAGAAAATAACAATTTCTGCCTGAAAATATAATTGTTTATATCAGAAAAATCATTAACAGTTAATCATTTAAATGGAAAATTTACTCTAGTGAAGACTAAAGAATTTGAATTCTGACTATCATGGAGCTCTACATAAAAACATTTCTAAATGGAAAAAAAGAAAGATCCGTTTTATAAGTTGCCATATATTTCATTTTCAGCTTCATCTCCTGATGTTACTCTAAATTAATCCTAAATAAATAAATGTAAATAACTAAGTGAAATTCAGAATCTTATCTAGGAAGCAGCAGTATTACAAAATCATTCAAACCAGCTAGGTTATATAGCTGAAATATTAGTTGGAGAAGGAAAGAATTAAAGAATTAAAACCTAATAATGTCTTCTAAACACGTGAAAGATAACCTTATTTCCTTCTTGTATATGTATCTTAAAGACTTGTATTTCTACAAACCAATTACTGTCCTGACACAAAACTTCATATATAACAACATAAATTCTGTAACTGGACATATTAGTAAAGCTAGTTAGAATTTATTATAATATGACTATAAAATTTTTTCTCAAAATATTCAAATGATACAGCATTTGACCCTAATTCTTCTATTAATAAGGAGGATACATTTTTTTCTAATATATGGGACAAGGATTAAGTTTTTTAAGCAAACGAGAGAATATTTGTTCAGTTTTCTACAGCTAACTGGTAGATTTCACATAGCCGAAATCTTTTATCGTTTCTTTCTTTTCTACTTTGTAAACCTACTTAAGGTTATTATATAATGACCTGAGTAATGAAGTCCTGAAGATTTTCCATTGAGAATGGAATTAATCCCAATGTATGAGAGGTTTTTTTTTAAATAATCAAAATAGTGTTAAGAAAAAATTAGAAGAAGATGTTATGTCATTTTTAATCCTAATACCAAAAATATCAAACCTAGTAAATAAGATCATATTCACAACATGTTTTTGACACTCACTGACAATAATCCCAGAAAAATTTGCTATCCCCCCAGACTGCCCAAGGACACATTAACTCTCAGAAACCTCATGCCTAGCAATTTCCCCCCTTATTCCAAACAACTGATCATTATTTCGCCTCTAAAGCTGCCAGAAATTCCTCACTGCCCATAAAGCTTAACTTACTAATTCATAATATTTCCATATTTTTGGATTAAGCTACCTTCACAAGACACAAAAGAATATATTTTCCAAAAATTGGCGGTTTCTGTTTCTCTTTTTGTAGTTTAGTGTGGTCATATTATCCACGTGTTAAATCCTGGCCTAGACTTTAACTTGTATCTTGGAAATACTATATAGCTGTACCCTTAGGAAATGTGTGCAAAATTTAAAAGAATTCAAGTTTTATGGCTAAATCCTAGAAGACTGAGAAGAGGTAGAATGCCAGGAATGTTGCTAGAATCTCAGAATGTCAGGCCAAGTGAATGGTCGCCATGAAAATACAGCTGATATGTTTGCGTGGGCATATGTTTGTTCGGTCTTTTTCTCCCCTTCCCGACCTGGGGCTTCAGCTTTAGGTCATTCTGCAAACAAGCCCCAGGAGACACACAATTACACTCCCCTGGAGACTGACCCCTTAGAGTGCCCACCTGTAGCCAAACACAGATAGCATCCCGGAGCAATGAATTAGCACTCTAAGCTGATTAGAGCAGCTCTGCACAACTCTATTTTATTGACACAATGAAGAGAGGACAGAAAAGGGCCTGAAATGAGAAAATCATTTCCATGCTGACTGAATTAAAAGAACAAAAGAGCTCCTTGCAGTTGCAGCATTCAATTTGTCGGGAAAAAAGGAAGCCACTTAATGGCT
This sequence comes from Eschrichtius robustus, assembly GCF_028021215.1. Classification (NCBI taxonomy): domain Eukaryota; kingdom Metazoa; phylum Chordata; class Mammalia; order Artiodactyla; family Eschrichtiidae; genus Eschrichtius; species Eschrichtius robustus. Next base: position 49,481,920 of record NC_090829.1, read on the forward strand.
CACAATAGATCTGAGTAGACAGATGAAATTTAAAACTTCAGCATGAGTGCGATTAGCAGCGCAACATATTCTAAATCATTTCCTCCATATGCATAATTTCATTTGATTATTTAGTTCTGAGTTTTACAAAAACACTGAGCTAGATGTTACCTTCAAAATGCCTTGACTTTTCATTTTTCAAAATCACAGAATGGTTTCTCATTGTATGTTAATGTCCTCGGTGACAATGTAAATTGAACAAAACAAGCGTGGGTCGTGTTTTCCTTTCGCCTTTAACTTCCAAAAAGTGAACGTATAAACAGAGGTTAATTTGCGGAAACTAGGACTGCAAAGTAATCTTCTACCAAATAATTTGCAATTTGAAGTCAAATAAATTACATGCAACAGATGCCCTTCCACATGGGGTAAAAGGCAACCCATTATTGCACCCAGAGGCTACAAATAAACTCCACCGTGTTAAACTCAAATGTCAATACTGATGTCTTCCTCAGTTTAAAAGATATCATTAATATCACTAAAAGTAATATAGTTAAGACTTCAGTTTCCAAATGTATGGTCTTTATTTAATTTTGCTCAATTAATTATTCTTTTGCTTGTTCTGACTTCTAAATTCTTGAGTTAAATTGAATCTGAAATTGATGACAAAATGATCACTTAATAAGCAAGACTTATCTTTAGATATAAATATGTCACAGCACTGAAAATGTTCTAGAATACCTCTTTACTGTTTTTTTATTTTCCAAACTTATAAAAAAAATCTAAATGTCTAAATCATATATGAAAAACAGAATTGTTTTTCCTGAATGACTCGAATGCTTGTTTTCAATGGAGATTTTTCTCTTGCCGGTGTTAATTTTCAGTGTTTAAAAATAAAAAGAGTGGAAGCAAACATCTTAGATTTTGGTTAAGCTCACATTTTCATTTTCTATGCCTAAACTCCTGTTAAGAACGGCTTTTTGGTTAAAGTGGTCCTTCAGATTTTTAGCCTCTCATCTTGGCTCCTAATTTAAATGAAGAAAATTCAATCTTTCTGATGGTGAAACATCCTTTGCCAAAGTGTTGAGGTGCAATGTAAATTGAACAAAAAATTACAGAACCAGTTGAAAGAGAAAAAATTACTCTGAGATACTTTGGGATTCGATATTTGGGGTGCATTAGTACTTAATTTGCTAAGTGAAATTTCCCTGGAGGAAAAACCCAAGGTAGTGTAAGGATGATGAAAGCACAAGTGATCTCCCCAACAGCTTCCATTCTCTTGACTAAATGAGGTAAGGGTTTTTTTATATAAAGAGAAACTATAAAGCTTGTGGATATTTTAACAAAATCAACGTAGTGTAACTTTGCTGACAGCTTGTCACATTTCACTGACTGTCTGTCTGGGGTACCGTGATAACATCTGCATTCACTCAGTATGAGAGCTTAACATAAGACAAAAAAGTGGGTCCTGCCACAGACGGTTCCATGAGTCTGTCAGTTCTGACATGTCATCTGAATTTTTTGAATCACTAAACACTTTTGAGACTCTGGTACTTATTATCTTTCCTTAGTTTTCTATACTCGCTTAGCAATGCTGGAAAATGTAAAATTTGCAAGTAAGGTAGTGGACGTCCCAGGCTTTTTGTTGTCTAATCCGTAGGCCCTCATTCATGCTCACTGTTAATCTCTTAAGACATTATAAAACTGTTAGACAAAGAAACGTGAATACCTCTGCTTCTTTCAAGAATGGGAGGAAACCAAGGAAAATCGGGATCATGCTAAGCTATTCTTTTCACTATGAAAATGGTAACTTAAACCTGTTGCATCAAATTATCTATAATTCCCCATGCTAAGGCAAATGTTTTTGAAGAATGAACAAGAGTAGTGTCACAGAAGGAGAGACATGATCACAGAATTTTCAAAATCTGCCAAATTTGATGTCAACAGAGCACTGGGATCCCGGTTGTTGAATTTCTCACTGTTTCTATTTTTTATGCCATGGTACATGACATGTGGTTAATATGCTTTCATGAAAAAGTTTACCAATACTCACTAGTAATCATCAAATAGTTCAGATAATTTTGTTCTTTATTAGGAACACTGGGAAAGCTAACAGCTACCTAACAATAGCCTTAAAAATGTGGCTAAAATTCATTAGAATGCTACATATCACAGATTTTAATGAGTAGCTTTGCCATCAAAACCAGATAACTTTATAGCATTGTTTCTGTAAAGCCTAAATATAAATGGATCCTTGGAGCCAGAATGTGTTTATGAACCACATAAAACAGCCAAAGCTGCATTTCTATCTCCTTTTTGCAGTCATTCAAGACATTAAGTTAAAAGTATATGCATTTGTTCTCTAAGTAACCAAGAGACAGGGAAGAGAGAAAATAATATTAAATTAAGAGGCAAATTTTCTTCTGGACCCCAAATACCTATTTCCCTTTTTCATAAGCACATGTTTAACACCTGCAAATAATTTCAGTATAGACAAATGCCCCTGTAAGTGACTAACTACAGGTGTGTTTCCCACCTGCATCCTCAAAATGACTAACTGCCCCCCAGATGGTCAAATCCTGTGCATATTTGCTCTGATGAAAAGTGACACATATTAGTTGGATAACCAATTAATTTAACCAAACCTATTAGGTGAAGGGAGTGGGATTGACATTTGGCTAAGGGCAAGAAAATAAAAAATAAACAAAAAGAAAACAAGAGAAAATAAAGCGCAAAAGAGGAAGAAAGACAAGGAAAGGGAAGAGGGGAAGGGTAAGAAAGCTGGCCTGAGTCACTGCCGTCTTCCACTGCTGGGGCGAGGACATGAGGTAGACACCCAGGGCATGCTTGCGGAGTTAATACATCAACTAATTAGTAATGAGCAAAAATCAGGATGAATTTTGGAACCACGTATTATCTTCTGCCCCTCATAATGCTTTATGTAAATTCAAACTGAAAAAAAATTTTCCATTGAAGTAAACCCCCCCCCCAATGGAAGAACAAGGTAAACAATGCTCACACTGACAATTCCTCTGCTGTAAATAGAAGATTTTGTGACCATTTCTCACTTCCTTTGGCATCTTGTCTTGTCACTCTCTCAAGAGCTTCAATGTAATGTCATTTGCTTGATGTTTAGTCTGTGCCTAAAATGTCAGCTGTTTATTATTTTTACATTTCGACGCTAACACAACAGCACTTCAGAATAAAGGGAAAGGTTTCTGACACATCTCAATGACCAAAGGACTTGTATTAAATAGATGTTTTCAATCTTCCTGAAAATACAGGGTCACTCATTTTTAAAAAGTTAGATGGACCAGTTTTCATTACTACATAATTTTCTTCCGACCCTTTTGTAATCTGCCTATGAGTGGCCCTGTTTTATACACCATATTATTACTTCAAGATGGGTCTGCTTTGGCTAGAGCCACAGAAAATCACCTTTTCTCTATACTGAACAGAAGACCAAAACTGCAGAAGGATTTCGAGCCCTGGGCCAAGAAGACAAAAAGATAACTGTCCAAAGGCAGGCTTTCTGCCCTTCCTAAACTCCTGAACTCACGTGTCTCACAGGGAGGAAGTATTTGAGTTCTAGACTAAAATGAATAGAAACTATTTAATGTGTGAGAGAGTAAACACAGATAAATTTTTCCATGAGACTGGGGTAAACTTCTAAAAGTTATAAAGAGGCTGAAAACAACAGTGGCTTTCAAATGACGACGGATAAATTCACAGCTGACAGAGCCTCGGAGAGGGGCAGCTGAGATGGAAATACCACCTGGTTTATGCTATATTCTCAGTCTCTTCCATGTTGGGTAATGAATTCTAACATCCTATTGTGGCAATTAGTGCTTCTTTTTAATCTTTTTTGCTCTTGTAGAATTAACTACTCCTCCAGCTCCATCCCACCCACACTAAATCTAGTCTACCAGAATTCAGTAGCAAAAGAAGGTCATGTTTATCTATGTCCATATCACATCACATCATAATTCTGACTTTCTTGACTTAAAAGTCCTAATATTTTAAACATTACCTTACCTGGCTACAGCACCTTTCATCCTATCCCATGGAAACATAAGGCAAAATGACTTTTTATCCCTTCTCAACACTTCTTGGACGAATGCGATTGGGGATCAGTGCTCTGAGGTGCTTAGCTGGACTATACATAGACATTCAAACTCTTCAATCATACTTTACAACTGCATCTTAGACTCTCAGTGAGGTTCATGGAAGATTCGCAGAGCAGAAACCAGAGCCAATTGGAGATCCATGTCTCTATCAATCAGTTACGGTGGTTGGGTAAGGAATCAAACTTAAAATGAACACTTTTTGAGTCAAGTTCACCAAGTGACATTATATACCTCCTCACTATAATACCTTTCATAATGTTCTGGACAAATCAATAGTCAGGGGTCCATATGGAGCTCTGTAATTCAAATCATATCAATTCATGATTTCATCGAGTACTACTTTCCATATTTTTTAGCCTGGCTCATCTATAGGCAAACTCAACTATTCTTCAACCTTTATATTGCTGACAATACTCTTATAGAATTAACATCTTCAAAGGAGAATTTCCATGCTTTGGAAGGTACAAGGAAAGTGGAAATTCTCTTGTTAAAATCATATTCACATTTGGTTTTCTCAAGATTACTGCCTTTCCCAAGTTAAAAAAAGAAAACCAAGTCCTAACTTCTTACTAAACCTTCTAATTAAGTACATTACTAAATCCAGATTGTTCTCAATGGAGCCCTCCACATGAAGAGAGATCTTAGGATACAGCAGAATTTGTGTAAGTAAAGAATCATTAGTATATGGCAGTTTGGTGACAATTTGGTCCATGCTGTGGAAGTTAAAAGACATTAACATTAGGTCATAATAGTCAAGAGAACTGAAGGGAGAAGATAGCTGTGGCCCAGGGAAGCAGAGGCCCCTACCACTGGTCCACCCTACAAGCCTTCCTTCAGGAAGCTTCTAGCCATGGTCAGGCAAACTCAACTTCGGGCTATTGTTTATTTCAGCCATAAATCCTCAACCAAATAATTCAGGTACCCCCATCTAATAGCCCATGAGTCGAAGAGCCTACCCTCAGATTCCAGTAGCACATATTTTGGTTATTTCTTTATGAGAAAAAAACCCCAAGCTTCTGATGCTTCCTGCATTCAGAATACTCAGAGGTATTTGTGAACAGGAAATTTTACATGTGAGAAGTTATACTGGGTGTTCTGCAGAGTCTGATCTCCAAAGTTCTGCCCAGAAAGTCTCAAGATCCCACTGACCCACCAGGTAAAATTTAAGAATAAATAAATGACAATATACAAAAAGATTAGGGTATGTATTTCCACTCATCAGAAATACTTCCATACACTTAAACATAATATATTTAGTTATGACATTATTCTCAGTGATTCAGAGCCATTCTCACTTAACAGGGAATTCCACTGATGGAGTAGGGCCCAGGAAGAAAGCAAATTCACAAGATGGCCAGGGTTGTTATTTCCATGGGACAAGGTCAAAGTTTTGTGAATAGGCAGAGTATGCTTTTCTCACTTAAGATTAGACATTGCAACCTCAGCAAGATACTTGCTGTCATGAGGTGTGTTTGTTCTTAGGTTATCCAAAAAGGACACCACCACAGTCCTCATTGAAGAAGAGCATGAACAGGAATAAAAGCACACCTACATCCCCCAAATCCATAGATGAGGTCAAACTTCCTGCAAGAGAAAATCTGCTCCATTACTATCTCGCTGAAACCTGAGGGGGCAGAGTTGGCAAGACATGGGAGTGTCGAGGGCCAAGGAAGATTAGGAAGACTAAAGAGGAGAGAGGGCCCTTCGAAGGAAGAATACATCGAGAGAGTTATGGTTGAGGGGGGCTTAAAAGGTGAGCTCTTACCGCTCTCAACCCCACCCTACCATGCTACGAGAGCATAAGTTCATCAGACAAATAGTCAAACCCCCTCCTCTGCACTGTTTAGAAATGCTCACTCAAGTCTTTAGTGAAGAACCTCTCAAACCTCCATCAATGTTCCGAATATATTGGGTCTAGGAAGGTCACTTGCCCACGCTACTCAGAAAGGAGACACCTCTCTGTGATGGGATGGCTCTGCCAACCTCAGGAGCTCCAACTCCAAAGACTGAATTCCCCAATCCTTCTCTCACAAAAGAAAGGATACAAGGAGCGTCCCCAACTTCGGAATGATGATGATGATGATGACTGTTAAAATCGGTTTGCTTTGAAGTGCTTGCTACAGCATGTAAGGCTGCTGCGGCATACTCTAAGCCTTTACAATACTCTGCAATGTAATCTTCACAAAAATCCTGCCGGGCAGATCCTATTGCTACTACCGTTTTACAGATGAGGAAACTGAGACAAAAAGTGGGTTAGTACTTGTTCAAGGTCACAAAGCTAGTAAGTGGTGGAGAATTTGAACCAAGTTCATTTGTCTTTAGACTCAGTGCCCTCAGCAGTCTCTATGTTACACTGCCTCTTTTTTTTCTTTTCAGAGACAAGCCCATGACACCTGTGTTACATTTGAGAGGACCAAATGGTATTTTTTAACATTGCCTTAGTATACAGTTGAGGTTGGACTAAGTCATGCCCCAGGGACAGAATGAAATTTATACCTGTATCTTTTCAAAGATGGCTAGGAATAGAATCTTCTCTCTAACCAACTTACTTTCCTTTCAAAACAAGGCTTTGGTCTTAAGCTGCCTTCCTTACTAAAATATAAATTCCAAAAAGAGACACACCTATCAAATGTGCTTTGATTTCAGGTTTACAAAACACAATTATACTAGTTCAAAACTAGTTCAGTTATACTAGTTTTCTACTTAATTTAACTTAATTTGTATCCTTCCCAGGGTGCATAGGTCCCAATAGAACTAAAACCTCTAAAAGCATGACAACATAGAGCACGTCCACGAGGATAAAAAGAAGTAAGGAACGGGTGTACAAGACAGCATTCAAAAACTCAAAGTCAGAGCTAGACTAGACTTCAGTCAGACCTCAGAGGAGAAACTCAGGTGACTTTTCCAAGGTCCCAAGTCTGAGATGGGGCACGAACTCAAGGTTCCTGGCACCTAGGCCAGTGTTCCTTCCACTATCCCTCAAGGCAGAAACACAAACCACTAGATCGATGACAAAGAAGCAAGCCAGGGAGCCACGCCACAAGAATGGCCAGATTGTTGAGGGAAGGGGGGCAGGGAGAAAGAGTCAGGACTGAAGAATAATATGGTTTTAAAGAAATCTATTTGCAAGTAGATCCTGCGGTTACCAACGTGGCTGCCCAAGAGAAAGAACAACTGACTGACAGCACGAACAAAGGCAAGGACACTCTCACAAAGGGAGATACAGGAGCCACAGTGCTTCGTGCATATCACTAATACACTTCATCAAGTTGAGACCAAGAATAACAGTGAGGAAAAGCCCACCATGCACAAGGGTCCCTTTATTCCTTGGGCTTTCCTGTTTCACACACACTTTACCTGATGAAACATTAGACCTTCTGCTTCTATTTCTGCAGAATCCTTTTGATTTTTCCACATTCAACTAGCACATTTCGTAACTATTTAGTGTTCCTATTTTTTTGCAAAGTAATGTGCTGTGCTTACAGGTGACATATTTGGAAGTTAATGAAATCAGATGAAAATTGCTTAGATTAAAATTTCCCCATTTATTCACTACAATGTCTGCCACCTACTGTTCACCCACAAAATACTGCAGCCCCTGCATCAATAAAACTTGGTATGAATATTCTCTGAGGTGGAAAGACTCGATTAGCCTTTTCCCCCCTCCTCTCCTGTTCTTTGCTTCCAACTGCGTTGAGCTTTGGAACATTCTGACAAATGGCCATTATTCTCTGGGCTAGTAAAAAATTTCGAAACTTTAGGGGAAATGTCATTGGTCAAAAGCCCAAGGGAATTGGCTCGTTGAATTAAATGATAAATATATGCATTTAAGGTCATTAGAGACTTTATCTCCTGTGAAGGCTATATTTGCCAGATTGATACAATTTCTCTCAACTGAGTACTTAACTCCATTGGCCAACATTATTACGATTATTCCTTTCCCTTTAAGTGGGAGACTTCTGGTGAACAGCACGTGTGTTCTTTCTGGTGCTGCTTCTTGAGCGATCAAGGCCCACCTTTGTTTCATTTCGTATGCAATTTTCACCTCTGACCCAAGAAATGAGTCCTGGGCTTCCTGAACTTTATTGCCTGTTAATAGACTGCTGGCTCTCTTTTCAGCAGTCATAGAAATGGTGGAGAGGCATTTCATTTAAGAGGCTGGCAGACTGCAGTCCAAAAGACAGTGTCAGAATTAAAAGTCAGCCTGCCCGAGAAACAATATAAAGACCACAGTGACATGAAAGAGGACGTTTTCTATATTCCATCCCAGATTGAACACCTGGTATATAAATAAGAACAGCATCCCAGATCTAATTATTTTCCCACCACACAATGGCAGACACCCTGAATGGTGCTAAGTGATTGATCTAGTAATTCATCTTCAACTTACACCTATCTACATATTTTGTTTCTCCGCATTAAACTGGAGACATCAGTGACAAACTTATGAAGTGGCAGTCCTTGGCTGCATAAAATACACACAGATGCTCATCAGAGGCTCTTTCCTGCCTACTTCTTAGTGACACATGTTTATAATTTTGTCTGTGCTTCATTTGTTGTGGTTTACTCTTAAGTACATCTGTTCGATTAAAATGGAAACGTGTGACATGGCCTGTACTCAGCAACTTTCGAGCTTGTTAATGAAGCGTTCTAAGGTTCCTGCTTTTGCTCTTTATTTGCAAAAGAAAATGATTGAAAAGCACAAAAAAAAAAAAATACCCTTTAAAGCACATACAAAGAAGTCAACTGTTTTGTTAATAGTTAAGAAAGGACATTATTACTGTATAAGAACACTTTTTTACATGAAAGGACATTATTAAAAATGATTTACTGCTTTGTGTTTGGAAACTTACAGGAAAAGTCTGATAATATATTAAACTTGTTTATTACGACTTCATATAATTTTGAATAATACTACTTTTTCCTTTGACAAGTGCAATAAACTCTACTGGTATAGACATAGGTTGATTATCATGAGTCAACTGTGTTGCTTAAAGAAACATGTCCAAACAATCAGCTTTTGACGGCTGCATCTCCAGTTATTTACACTCACCATCATGGTAATAACTCACCATTTCTATATTAATAAGGCAGTGAAATTTATTATGATGGTATTGAAAAGTTATTAAGTACTGCATCCCAAGTGACAAAGTACCACAGCACTGTCACTATCCAAAAGCAGTTGCCCATTCATCACTTGCCTTTCCAGATGGTCCTGCATCTTTATCGCTCCCAGGTTGGTGACATCACCTGTTCACCCACTCAAAATTGATGATGAAAGCAAACAGATCTATCTTACTTACATTTACCAAATCAATTTAATTTTTACAGGCCGTGGCTTGGTGACATATTGACTGTTTTCCTTAATGGCATCTACCATATTTAATGCAAGGATGTCATGTTTGATTCCTGGCTTGCATAATGTGTCATTTCATAATAAATTTTTCTAACATATTTACTTAACGGAAAGAATTATGATTGCTTGTCAGTTCTCTTATTAAGCACGATGATGATTTTTTTTTCTTTTGAGTATCATCCATTGGGCAACAGAGATATTTTTAATCCCTCCTCATCTCTTAAGGGGGCATTGACCTGGCTATAAAGTAAGTTCTAACCAAACGCTGGACATAGGACTGACCACTCTCAATCCTGGAGTTCCGTGTAAGGGTTTTAATCTCACTTAATTGTTATTACAGAAGAACTAGATTCTCAAGAGATTAAATAATTATCTCTTTAAGAGATTAAGATATTAGCAATAGCTAAAGACGAACATATGAAATGCCACGACAAAAGGATAACAGCTGCAAAACTGATTTGAATGTTTCATATGAGGTTTAATGTCTACTTCTCTGGATCATGACAACCAGTTCTCTTCAGTGACTGCAGATGCATCAAATACATGTTAACATAAATATCTGCATTGTCAAAGGTCAAGATGCAGGATGAAAGCCTGGTCTGCTGACTATCTAACACTCACACACGACACCCCTTTTTCCCCAAGGTGATTTACAGATCCACCTGCTGCCCTTCGAGATATATGTTCATCTGCCATGTGTCATCACTGCATTGTGTTGCATTTGTGCCACCTAAAGGGAAGAGATGACCAATGTCTATATCCAGAGAGGTATATAGGGCCCAGAAGGCAAATCACTGTGTAGCTTCCCCTGCCCCTGAAACCCTCACCTGTACTACGTGTACACAAGTAAAAAAAACAACATCAAATAAACTCCAAGCTTGATTCTAAGAGAAAAACTGGGGAAGGGTCTGTGACAAAGGGAGACTGAGTAACCCACTGTGTATGTATCCATTTCTTTGGATATCATGACCTAGCCAAGAGAAGCCATAGGACAAATGTTTGAGAGGTTAATGAGGGCGAGGAGAGGGAAATGTTGGACGGCTCAGCCCCACACGCTGACAGACTGACAGCAATGGCTCTTGGTTACCTCCTTCTCTATCTGGTTCCCTCAGTATTACAGTAGCTAGCCTCCCCCACCCCTTCGCTAAAGCTAGACATGGTCTGGAAAAATCTCCAAGGTTACCTTGCCCTATACTGAACCGATTGGGTCCCAGGATTAGTAACTTCCTGAGGAGATGGCAGGAATGTGGAAAACTCCGCACAGAACCACTCTCAATCTGTGCTCCTATGTTTAGTCTCAATCAAAGGAGCAGAAACTTATATGTCAACAACAGCATCCTAGCATGGTTTATATCTCTTTGGAAACCAAGTCCAGGGTTTCCTATATCCCTGTAATTGGAATGATACCAGCTCAAGTTAGAAAGAAAAAAGAAGAAAAAAAAATCCAGGAGGTCAGAGCCAGGTAAGCTGCTGCTACTTGTAGATTAGGTTCATATAAGGAGGCTCTTCTTGCTCATCTATTGAGATGAACTTATCCTAACTCACTGGTTAGGCAGAGTCTTGCCCTTGGGTGAGGTTTCCAGGAAAACAGGGATTCAAGCTGGCAGTGTTGCGAGACCAACAAGAACATCTTTTTTTCAGGGCAGCTGGCCTCTGTGCCATGGTGGAGATTCTATGCTGCCGTCACACACCTGCTGAATTCCTACCACAAGAATCTAAACAAATGAAAAAAAGAAAAAACAAATCATCCACACCTGTGGCTGTCAAGCAATTGAGGTTTCTGTGCCATGCCACGCACACCTGGGAAGCCTGGGCGGTCAGCTGCAGTGTCAGAGGAAAATACCACTGGCAGCCCATTGGAAGGAGGCACAAGTGCCCACCTCTCGTGGATCTGGGACGTGAGCTGACTGGCCAATAGTCACAGGTAATGCAAGTCATAGAAAGTATAATCATAGCCACAGAAAATATACGTGTATTGCCTATGCATGACCAAAACTCTAGGTGTGCGTGCGGCAGGAATAAGAGAGATTTCAGAGTAGGGGTATCTGTAATCATTACCCTCTTCCCATCCTGCCCACAGGGAGGAAGGAGTCTTTTTTCCTGGATCAGTGTCTGGGTCCTTGTTCATTAGCCACATCCAGGTGCCAGGTAACTTTTACTAGGTAATACTAGAATGGAAGAAGTCCATATTGAGTAAGTTCATCTACACGATTAAAAAAATATATAAAATATATATATATATATATATATATAAAGAGAGAGGGGGCAGGGAGAAAGGCCTGGATTATGGGGATGGTGTTTAAGAGGGGAGAGTCTTTGAGAGCAGCACCTGCTGGATGTGTGAGATATTGAAAGAGTAAGAGAGTGAATGACAGGGATATATAGGGAGAAAGGACTTTATAAATGGATGTTTATATAACATCCATTTATAAATTTGATGTTTATAAATTTGATGTTTATAAATTTTATAAATTTAAATTAAATTAAATTAAATCTTTATAAATGTGGTGTTTCTGAAAAAGATTTGTTTCGTTTTTTGTTGTTTTGGGGGAGAGGAGGGATGGGGTTACAGTGCCTTTTTTTAACAGTGACTGCCAAGGCAGAACCATAAGGCACCCAACTTTATATGGGTTTCGTAGAGAAAGCCTTGGGGCCAAACGTCCAAAACAACACTCAGATCTGAAATCCAAATCCAAAATGAAGATTCCAAAATGATACATTTTTAAAAACTTAAGAAAACACATGTATTTGTGTGTGTGTGTAAGGTTGTACAGTTTGAGTTCTGGAGACATTGTTTTTGTATCAGATGACATTCTACAACTGACTTCCTAGGATTAGCTGGAGAAACATAAATTATTTTCTGTGTCTCGAGCAGCATTTAACTGGTGGAATAAAAGTCTGGTCTGAAAACTGATGGGATAATGTTTAATAGTGTGATACGGTTTGGATCTGGAAGTAGTAGAGATTGGGAGCAGATGGCATGACCAACTATCCCAGAATAAACTTTTAATTGTTCTTGAACCTGCGTGTCTTGTTCCTGGCCATGAATGTTCCTCTGAGACTTTCTCCTTTGGTCACATTTTTCCACACGATGGTGTGGAGCTGCTCAGTGAAACGAGCTATTTCTCTGTAATGTTTGTTCATCTTCTATCAGTACAAGCAAAAGTTCCTTTATAACAAAAGTGCTGTCAAAAATCTTTGCCATACTAAAATCTTGTTATATCAAATATTGACTTGAAAGAAATGACAACCTAACAGGTAGCTGTTGGTATCTATTTGCTCAAAACACACACAAAGTCCTTTTATATCATTCTTTGTCATAATGATAGCAGGCCACGTCTTGCTCTTTGTGATTTTTTTAGCTTGACAATCCTACTAATTATCACGTAGAAAATATTCTTAAAAAGCATACAATATTTGACTTAACTTTAGCTTCAGCTATATCATAAAAGGCCAAAAGATGTACCAAAGCAAAAATGAGGATAGTATTTCTTTACTAAATTTTCAGTAATTAGCTGCAATGCTAATTCATTTTTAAATTTCTGGACAGAATTATGTAAAAAAGAAGTACATCAAAATTATTGTATGATTCTATTGATGTAAAACAGTTACATTAATAAAATTTTTATTTATTGCTCAAATGAAACAATGTACAAATCCTCTGTGTCCCCAATTCTCCATACTACCTCCTTAACATTGCTTGAACAAATTCTCTCCATATTGCTACACTAGACAAACTAGGGAGCAAAGAAACTGAACCAACTCTTTGTCTTTCTAAGATAGATTTGAATCAGCTACTCCTTACTACTTCCCACTGCTTCCTAACTTATCCTCAAGGAAAAAGCTTAGAGAACAGAATATCCTGATGCAGTGGTCCCAACTTTTAAGTGTTCTAGAATAACAAGGCATTATAAAGAATCTCTGCCCCTGGATTGATCAAATCCTACAGTCAACTGTCAAATCTCTTGAAAGAGGATCTTTCCTGAACATTTCATGTTTTGAACCCATGAGTTTTACTACTGATTTAGCAACTAAAGAGGGAAGCAATAATCATGCAGATGTGTGGGTGAATAAATAAGGAAGAAACTCATTTTGGTCCATTTTGTGGGATACACTTCCAATTGAAAGAAAATCGCCCACAATGCTTTTGAAAAATGAGTGACTCACATGCAAATTCTAATTGATCACCAAGGAAGGCAGAGTAAAACAAAAAACTCTTGATATTTGGAGAACTTTTAAAAATGTTTCATATCAGACTTGCATACATCTTCAGCTACACTTCGGAAATACTAGAGGTGTCAAAGCAGCCATAAGATGAGTAGACATGCTGAACTTCATCAATACCTTTCATGAAAGAAAGTATAAGATGGCAGAGCATACGTAGGTGGGGGTAATGGGATTCTGACATTTTCACACACACAAAAAAAGAGATCCCTCTTGAGCCCAGGTCAAAACTAGGGGTAGTTCATGGTGCCTCAGGAGAGTAAACTGTTATTCTCTTTTAACAACCTGAGATATGGTTTCTGCTATGTATTCTAGAAGGACACGATGAATAAAATTAATTGCACATTCTTTTCTTTATTTCATTATATTCTAAGAGAATCCATAATGTCTTCTTGGGCCTCAATGACAATCATATTCAAGGTCCTATTAACTAAGCCTCACTTTTTCTCTTAGCATTTTCTCACTTTTATTATTTATTTATTTATTTATTTATTTAGGATGTGGACCATTTTTTTTTTAAACATCTTTATTGGAGCATAATTGCTTTGCAATGGTGTGTTAGTTTCTGCTTTATAACAAAGTGAATCAGCTATACATATACATATATCCCCATATCTCCGCCCTCTTGCGTCTCCCTCCCAGCCTCCCTATCCCACCCCTCTAGGTGGTCACAAAGCACAGAGCTGAGGTCCCTGTGCTATGTGACTGCTTCCCACTAGCTATCTATTTTACATTTGGTAGTGTATATACGTCCATGCCACTCTCTCACTTCATCCCAGCTTACCCTTCTCCCTCCCCGTGTCCTCAAGTCCATTCTCTACAGCTGCGTCTTTATTCCTGTCCTGCCCCTAGGTTTTTGAGACCCATTTTTTAAAAATATATTCCACATATATGTGTTAGCATATGGTATTTGTTTTTCTCTTTCTGACTTACTTCACTCTGTATGACAGACTCTAGGTCCATCCACCTCACTACAAATAACTCAATTTCATTTCTTTTTATGGCTGAGTAATATTCCATTGTATATATGTGCCACATCTTTCTTTATCCATTCATCTGTCGATGGACACTTAGGTTGCTTCCATGTCCTGGCTATTGTAAAGAGTGCTGCAATGAACATTGTGGTACATGACTCTTTTTGAATTATGGATTTCTCAGGATATATGCCCAGTAGTGGGATTGCTGGGTCATATGGTAGTTCTATTTTTAGTTTTTTAAGGAACCTCCATACTGTTCTCGATAGTGACTGCATCCATTTACATTCCCACCAACAGTGCAAGAGGGTTCCCTTTTCTCCACACCCTCTCTCCAGCATTTATTGTTTGTAGATATTTTGATGATGGCCATTCTGACAGGTGTGAGGTGAAACCTCACTGTAGTTTTGGTTTGCCTTTCTCTAATGATTAGTGATGTTGAGCATCCTTTCCTGTGTTTGTTGGCAATCTGTATATCTTCTTTGGAGAAATGTCTATTTAGGTCTTCTGCCCGTTTTTGGATTGGGTTGTTTGCTTTTTTGATATTGAGCTTCATGAGCTGCTTATATATTTTGGAGATTAATCCTTTGTCAGTTGCTTCATTTGCCAATATTTTCTCCCATTCTGAGGGTTGTCTTTTCATCCTGTTTATGGTTTCCTTTGCTGTGCAAAAGATTTTAGGTTTCATTAGGTCCCATTTGTTTATTTTTGGTTTTATTTCCATTTCTCTAGGAGGTGGATCAAAAAGGATCTTGCTGTGATTTATGGCATAGAGTGTTGTGCCTGTGTTTTTCTCTAAGAGTGTTATAGTGTCTGGCCTTACATTTAGGTCTTTAATCCATTTTGAGTTTATTTTTGTGTATGGTGTTAAGGAGTGTTCTAATTTCATTATTTTACATGTAGCTGTCCAGTTTTCCCAGCACCACTTACTGAAGAGGCTCTCTTTTCTCCATTGTATATTCTTGCCTCCTTTATCAAAAATAAGGTGACCATATGTGCATGGGTTTATCTCTGGACTTTCTATCCTGTTCCATTGATCTATATTTCTGTTTTTCTGTCAGTACCATACTGCTTTGAGTACTGTAGCTTTGTAGTATAGTCTGAAGTCCGGAAGCCTGATTCCTCCAGCTCCATTTTTCTTTCTCAAGATTGCTTTGGCTATTTGGGGTCTTTTGTGTTTCCATACAAATTGTGAAATATTTTGTTCTAGTTCTGTGAAAAATGCCCTTGGTAGTTTGATAGGGATTGCATTGAATCTGTAGATTGCTTTGGGTGGTATAGTCATTTTCACAATGTTGATTCTTCCAATCCAAGAACATGGTATATTTCTCCATCTGTTTGTATCATCTTTAATTTCTTTCGTCAGTGTCTTATAGTTTTCTGCATACAGATCTTTTGTCTCCTAGGTAAGTTTATTCCTAGGTATTTTATTCTTTTTGTTGCAGTGGTTAATGGGAGTATTTCCTTAATTTCTCTTTCCGATTTTTCATCATTAGTGTATAGGAATGCAAGAGATTTCTGTGCATTAATTTTGTATCCTGCTACTTTAGCAAATTCACTGATTAGCTCTAGTTGTTTTCTGGTAGCATCTTTAGGATTCTCTATGTATAGTATCATGTCATCTGCAAACAGTGACAGTTTTACTTCTTCTTTTCCGATTTGGATACCTCTTATTTCTTTTTCTTCTCTGATTGCTGTGGCTAAAACTTCCAAAACTATGTTGAATAATAGTGGTGAGAGTGAACAACCTTGTCTTGTTCCTGATCTTAGAGGAAATGGTTTCAGTTTTTCACCGTTGAGAACGATGTTGGCTGTGGGTTTGTCACATATGGCCTTTATTATGTTAAGGTAAGTTCCCTTGGATGTGGACCATTTTTAAAGTCTTTATTGAATTTGTTACAATATTGCTTCTATTTTATGTTTTGGTTTTTTTTGGCCATGAGGCATGTGGGATCTCAGTTTCCCAGGCAGGGATCGAACCCACACCCCCTGCAGTGGAAGCGTGGAGTCTTAATTCCTCACATAGTAAAATTTAATATCCAAACTATATTTGCCACCTTTTAAATAATATTGCAAACACTTAATAAATACTTTGTAATACAAGGTTTTATGGTATTATACATTTATTATTAGATTACATTTTTCTTTCCTAACTACCTATTAAAGACACCCTTTTGGATATTTGGTGGCATAATAATTCTCTTGGAATCAATTCATTTCAGAATTATTAAGACAAAGGTCTTCACTTCTTAGTCATCTACCTCTAAGGATATACAACTTGTTATGTGAACGTACTTTCTCATTAATGAATAAACATTTTCTCTGAAATCAATGCCAAACCAGAGAAAATTCATTTTGGACCCAAGGAGACCTAGAGAGAAATAAGTGAGAAATATTGCCATTCAAAGATACCTGGTACATATCTCTAAAATTACCCCATTTTTCTTTGTTACCAAACATACATTATTTGATTGTCAACCTCCTGACTCTGAACTCAGTTGTTAGGTATCTTGAAAGTTTGATGTTGTTGTTGTTGTTTTAATGTATGCTCATGTTTCAGTTAACACATAGATTTCATGTTTCAATGGGTAAGGCATTACCACAGGACTGAAAATCAAACTTACAAATGTGAGAACTATTTCTTTTAAAATGATATAACGAGGCACACATTCATTGTAATATCACATTTCAGGACTATGTTGCTAGAATATAATGTATTGTCAAAGCACTGCATCAAAATTATTTAATGAATGTCTGACTCCTGTAAAATCTCTTTCCACTATTCCTTCCCATCTATTTAACCCAACATAAGAGAAATTTACTGTCCACTCATGTCATTATTTTTCTAAGTCTGAATATGTGTATGCTTGAGGGGAGAAAAAGAAAAGCTGAGTTCATATCTGGTATTTTAACTGATCAAAGTAATCTGGAGCAATTCTGGGTGAGACAGAACAGAAGATTTGGCACCTAACAGGTGCACTGACTTACATCTACTCGCAGGGTTTTATGATGGCCAATGACAACAAATATAGGCAAAGAAAATGTGCTAAATGGCAATGTTCCAAAGAAACAAAACTTCACTCTCTTTTTCCAATGACCCATTTTCAGACTATTAAAAAATGTGCCACCCAAATTACTCTTTGGCTTAAAAAGAAATTTATTAATCTCTCCTGAATCCTTGTTTTAATTCTTAATTAGGAAGCAATCAGTGTCTCCTTTTCAATAAACTCAGAGTCACATAATTAGATCATCCTGGAGGTAACTGAACTTCTAGAAAACAAGAAGTGGGAGAAAGAGCAATAGTTTATAGAAAAATCAGTAAATAACATATAATTGGCTTTTGCCCTATCTAATGACCCTGGGCTAGATCTGTGTTTTAGTCAAGCTTTTGTTGCTCTTCACCTTTATTAAGCACTTCTACCAGATGGAAGGCTCTTTGGTAGGCTTTTAACACACGATGTCACATTTTATCTTCACAACAATTCTAATTGGGTAGGTACAATTATTATCACCATGTAACATGCAAATAAACTGAGGGACAGCGAATTTAGTAACTTTTCCCAAATCATTCAACTAGTACACGAACCCTAAAGAGGATTTGAGCCTCGGAAGTCTCCCTCCAGAAGCCTGCTCCCTTCTGTTCTGCCAAGCAATTCTTATGTTATCACATAATGGTCATCTTAGAAGGAAACATACAAGAAAACCTCAACCTGAACCAAGAGAATTTTTAAAATTATTCTTCACTAATCAGTAACTCTAAAGTTCTAAACATAAGAAAAAGTGTTCTATCACTAATTACTTTTAGGTCCTAGAGACAATCAAGCACTCCCTAGTCTTTGAAAATCTCTTTGTTAGAGACAAGTCATATGCTTTGCCAGGTGGAAATCACTACCAAACTCTAATAATATTTTTAAAGTTTTTCTTTATTAAGTCAATACTGGTTTGGAGAAATCACACAAATGATGTTTTTTATGCTTATGGCTTAAGTTTACCTAACTGTATATTTTGGTCTATAAAACGTTTTTTCAAAAATATCCTAGTTCCCAAAAGTACAAACTTAAATGATTCCCCAGAAGTACCCCTTTGGGGAAATATAGTTAACTTAAAAAATTATTTAAATGGGGTTCAGAAAGGTGGGCCCTAACTGCAATACTATCTTTGAGCTTTCTCTTTTAAAAACTTTCTTTGAAGAAACTACCATATCTCTTTACTTAATTTTAATTACATAACAGCTAATGATGTGTGGCAGTTATCATTAGCCCATTAGTCAAATAAAAATGCAAGAATCAATTGATTTGGAGTAGTTTCCCTAGAATCACACAGTAGTGGCAGAGTTAAGACTTCATTCCACATGTCTAAAATCCAGATTCTAGCTTTTTCATGGGCCTACCTAAGTCCTCACTTCTTGTCATCTCTTTCAGAGTAACATAATCCTATATCCATTCATTCTTTCTTTCATTTATTCTTTTATTCTTTCACTCATTCTGTTATTGGACAATTATTTGTTAAATGTCTGTGTTATAGACTGAATGTTTAAGCCACCCCCAAATCCTTATGTTGGAACCCTAGACCCCAGTGTGACTAAATTTGGAGATAGGGCCTTTAGGAGGTAATTAAGGTTCAAAGAAGTCATAAGGGTGGGGTTCTGATCCAATAGGATTAGTGTTCTTATAAGAAGAAAGGACACCAGAGTGTGCTCACCACCACCGCCTTCTCTCTCTCTCTCTCTCTCTCTCTCTCTCTCTCTCTCTCTGTGTAGGTGTGTGTGTATGTGCATGCACCTAGGAATAGCCATGTGAAGACACAGCAAGAAGGCAACATCTGCAAACCAGGAAAAGAATCAGCTGAAACTTTTAGTTCACACTTCTAGCCTCCAGAATTGTGGGAAAATAAATTTCCTGTTGTTTAAGCCCCCGAGTCTGTAGCATATTGTTATAGCAGCCTGAGCCGACTAATCCAGTATGATTATTTCAGGTAATATACTTAGCATTAGACAACACCACAGGCAGCACAGATAGGACACAATCAAGACATTGCACTTAGTGGATACAACTATGCCAGCTCTCACGGAAATGTTGCTCTATTAGGGAAACTAGGCAAACAGTCTGGATGCTGCACAATGCTTTAAGTTTTTTAGTATGGATTTACCTGATGCTATGGTGAGACAAAATGTAAGCAGTACTAAATTGTGACTAGAAAGGTCAGGGATGATGTCATGGAGGAAGAGAACTTGAGGAATGAATAGAAACTTGCTGAAGATGCGAAGGAAAAGGAGAGTCCCAGGTAGGGAGACCAGTGTGTGCAAAGAATGGAGGCTTGATAGAATATAGGAACTATAAATCAGACATGGTTGGTGTGGGAGAGAGTACAGTCAAAGATGATCCGTTTTTTTGGCTTGAGCAACTGAACAGATGGTAATGCAATTTACTAAACAGGAAATGCGCAAGGAGGGGAACTTTGTAGGGAGAAGAGAGCAAGCATAGTACTAGAGATAGGAATGACTTCTTCAGTTATGATAGGCTGGGTTTCTCTCAAGGAAACATTTAGTACAGAATCTGATGCATAGTAGGTACTCAGTAACTGCTGAATCTGGGTTTCCTCTGTTCATGTTTATTTTCTTTGGCCTAAGAGGTTATTTTCTCCTTCAATTCATCATTTTTTAAAAGGAAGGAGTATCAAAAAAGAAGCCACACTAGTTAATCACAACTATTTGTCCAACCAAACAGGAGGGAAATCAGCTACAGTTGAGGGCAAATATGACACGAGAACAATTTAAAAGAGCACACGCGAGTAGGTCAGATGCCTTTGTGCAAGTGCCTTTGTTGATCATGATTGGATTAGGTATTAACCATGGTAAGATTTTTTTTAGAAAACAAAATACTAAAGTCAAGAACTCAACTGTTCCTCCGTGGATAACAAGTTTGCCAAAATCACACCCCAAAAAAAGCTCTTTCTCTGGTTTTGTTCACAATACATCTAGAGCAGATAGTCTACACTCTCAAAAGCGAGAGACCATTAAAATGGCGAAGAAAACCACCGAATTGACCATCAACTGAATTCTTGAAGGAGAGAGAGGAAATGGGTGATCTTTAGCCAAAGAGTCATGAACTATTTGTAAAGTTATCTTGAATTCCAAGCAATAAAACAACTCAGTTTTGACATAATGAAAAGAATTACTTCACATTCCTCAAGGTAAGTATTTGCCCATGTATATATTGAAGACATTTTACTCCAAGGAGAAAAAAATTAATTATTCTTAAATTTCCTCTAAATATAGAACTATCCCCAGGTTCATCCCCGAATCCACAGGTATACTGTTTAATAAGGCACAGACTTGCATTTACCAACCCTGGAATTGCAAAATGATTTCATTATTAAGTCTTGGTTTATTCCAAGCCTTCTGGATAATCTCGAACAGTACTGCACTTGTTGTTTAACTCTAGAGATTTTGTAATAAAAGTTTAATGAGTTACTTATTAGTAGAATGTTTATAGCCATTATTTTAAGGTGAACAATAATGACGTAAAGTTTGTACGCATTTGGTTTAAAACGTATTCAACTCACATATCAGTTAATGCTACAGTGATTTGTTAACAATCTCTTATCAATGTACATGTCTAGAGGCAATGTAGCTAAACCACAACTTTACCAGAGCTGTGGCTAAGAACAAAACTAAGGAAGGATTTCTCATTTGTAATTATGTGAAATCCAGATCTTAACTTTTAGCATTTCAGAATTTGAACAAGAATTGTTTTTATTATGGCATTTTGAGCAGATTTCATAAGGGGACACATATAAAGCAAAGGGACAAAAAATTGAAATTAAGTCCTGAAGGCACTGCATATTTATTTCTATTTAAAAAGCTAACCAGATATTCTATTAATGATCATAAATATTAAGAGAACATACCAAAATAAATCTATCCAATTTCCGTCTAACTGAAATACTGTGAAACCAAAGGTCAATCACATCTCCAAAAAACACTTTCTTGCCCATGTAGAAATTTCCTACAAGTTTTTCAGATATAGGTCAGATATTCCAGGAACTATGATGCTGTGATTTAACCACAAAAGTTTTTAAGATATAAAAATAAATGGGAACTATATATATATATATATATATATATATACTGAATTTGTACAAAAATTATAAACTCAAAAGAATGACATAGTTACCTGTCCTTATTGAAACAAAATTTATTTAGATTTTGTAGTCAGACCATAACTTCCCACTCTTACATATTTACAGATGGGTTCTATAAAAAGAATGACTGAAACTAGCAACTGATTTTCATATTGTTTTTTGCTGCCATTTTTATACATGAATTACTCATTAAATCAATTTGAATATAATCATCACAGGATTCAGCACAGTACACACATTCTGGAAGCATGTAGAATCAAAGCAGGGTTATCATAAGAGGGGTAAAATATATTAGAACACAGAGCAAAATAAACACGTAGAATGAAAGTAAAACCAAATTAACTCAAAGCCACAAAATGGTGAAGACAAATGTTTCCTCCAATCTTCCAAGCCCCCTTCCCAAAAAAGAAAAGATAAAATACAATGAACATGTCATATGACGACTTTTGTTTGCTTATGCCACATACCGTAGGGATGGCCACATTCAATGTTTCCAAATGCTAATTAAAAAACTATTTTTCTATCCTTTAGTATGTTTTCAAGATACTATCCTTTGATCATTCAAGGAACCAGTTGAGTTCCTTTCTATCATGCCATATCTTTAAGCAATACTTTGTTTCTATCAAGCAGTGAAACTGTAAGGGAGGTTCATCCTTAAAAATCTATTTGAAGACATTTTGCAACAAATGGAATTTGCTTATTTTATGGACATTTAAAAAAGTAATCTCTTCTTTACACATCTTAATATATATAAATGTGTTAACTCAAAATATATTCTTACCTCCCATCCATAACTGGGGTCTTTCAGGTTTGACCTCTGTTCTCCTACATAAGGCCCAAACTTTTCACCTGCTTCAATTTTCCTTTTGGTCCATATTCCAAGGCCTGCTCCAGGCATATTTGACTCTCGAAGTTCAAACTCAGCAGGAATGGGGATATCATCAGGGATGTAGATGGGGGCTTTGTAAGGAGAGCCCTCCTTCGGAGTGAATGCTTCGCTGGATGTAGCTGGAGAGCATGGCTCTTGAATATTGAGGGAGAGAGTGCTGGCTACTCCATCTGCATCTGGCATTTCCTCCAAAGGAATTTCAGGGTAGCTGCCATACACACACTCATTACCTGTGAATAAATAAAAAGTTCATAAATTCCTACTAATATAGAAGAGACAGAATTCCACATCTCAATCTTCACCTTATAAAGCTGGTGCTTTTTAAAGACAAAATAGGAAAGACCAGTGTTAAAATATGCCTGCATTAAAATCTGTTATTCACAAATGAAGGGGGGGGAGGGGTTTTTGCCTCTTTGGTTTATCTGTGTTGAATCCATAAATCAAATGAGCTAATCTTTAACTGCCAGTTCTCTCATGGACCAGCTCAACCTATTATCCAGTTGGGAAACAATCAGCAATTTAAATATTATTATGAATAAAGTAGAGATAAGAAGTAAACATATGTGTACCTACAATCCTGCAAACCATCCCAAATTGGGAGCTAATAGCGTTACACAATGTCTTGGAAAGTTATATCATGCAATGATATCTGGGACTAAATTGTAGGAGAGTCATGAAAGATTCCAAAGGCTTCCATGTGCAACAAGGCTTAAATTTATATGGCAGGATTATTTATTGGAATATTAATTTATGTTTGTTCTTTATTTTTCCTTTCTCATTTCAAACACATCGTCAAGCCCTTGGTATTTCCTTGCCTCAGTAACTTACACAGCACAGAGAGTTAAAGTTACTAGTAACTAGTAAAAGTTAAAGTTACTAGTTACTAGTTACTAGTACTAGTTAAAGTTACTAGTAATTCCTCTGGACATTTGTAAAAGCTAAAATCATTGAAGAAATTAGGTGAGTTTTCCAGAGGAAAAAAAGAGAAGACAGTGTCTTGGGATGCACCAAAAGGAGAGTGAATTTCCTCCAGACTGCGAAGTGGTAGAGATCAGAGGGCCTCTGCACAGAGCAGTGCTCTGGGGGAGGTGGCAAGACCATCTTCGAGGGAAGAGCAGGGTAGAGTAACTAGGAGTCTGGACACTCAACACTGGAGTTCTAAGGAATCCCCAGAGCAGCACAGCACCACACCTGTAGTAAATGATCACACCGTATCAGCCTTAAGATCTTTATGCAACTTGGGGGTGGGAGGAAGCATAAAGAATAATGACTGAGCTTGAATTTCCCACCAGTTGAAGGAGATTTCAGTTATCTTAAAGCAAATAAACATGTTTCCACTAGGATTATGGACTGAGAGCCATACCTAATTTGTTCAATTTGTAGACCTTCAAGGGGGGGGAACCAAGAAAAATGGGCTAAAATTACAAGAAGACAGATTTCAATCAGACCCATCCAAAGGTAAATGGATTACCTTAAGTTCCCCAGCACAGGGGCTCTAATATAGCCTAGATAGCCATGAATTAATGATGATATGGAGAAACTGTAGCGTTAGGTTGATGAACTAGATGACCCTTAAGATCCTACCAACCCTACAGTTCTATGAATTATGAAAATCTTCCAAGATAGTTTATTGAGCTAGAGGGTAGAAAACTTGAGTTCTATCCCCAATTCCTTCTCTGATTCTCTATGAAAATTAATTAACTATAAAACCTATTAACAATTGTCCATCAAGTACTGACTTCTCTTAAAGTTTTGTGAAGTGCAAAGTGATTGTACATGCAAAAGTATCTTTCTAATGAGGTGCTTGGTTCTTGATTCAAACAATGAGATAATGCCATTTAAACCAAGCACAGAACCAAATCAGGACCCAAACTTATTCCTACGAGACATTTGATCTCAACATAACAAGCTCATTGACATTCAAGTTCAGCATATACAAAAGCTTGCACGTTATCATCTACTCTCAAATCGAGTCTCCTGCCCACTTCCCCATTTCCATTAAAAATAATATTTCCCCCAATTATCCATGTTCAAGGTTCTAAAATAACATAGATATTTTCTCTCCTTCATCCTCAGTCTATTCAGTCATTAAATGCTGTCCATTCTTCTTGCAAGATTTGTACCTTCATCCCATTCTTTCAATCCATGTTTTCATTCCTGAATTTTCTAACAGTCCTCTAACTGGATCTTCAGACCGCAAACCTCTTTCCAGTATCCCTCAACACTGAGCCTGTACAAAGCTGCTGAATTTATTTTCCTGGCATATCAACTTTCCTGTGCAATAGCCTTTAATAATTCTTAATGTCCACAAGTAAAACCTAGAGTTCTTAGGCTTGGAATAGAATCTCTTTCATTTTGAAAGCAATCTTCTTTCTCTCTTAATCTCAACACTCCTCAGTAGGAGCCCCCAGGCCAGAATAAGCTTATCCCTGACTTCTGAGCTCAGTGGTTCTTCCTGCCAGGCTACCCTATCTCAGTCCCTTTGCCCATCCAACTTTTAGTCATTCTCTATGTCAACTCCCAACTTATCTCCTTGCCATCCCATTTAGCATAAGTATCTCCCTTCCTTGAAGTCTCACATAATTTCCTCCCTCAATCTGATGATCAAATAATTCTGCCTATTGCTACCTAGAGTTTAATATGAATAATTCTTTTATTCCAAACTAGGAAATAGACCCTTAAAGGGAAAACTCAAAATTCACACTTCTTAGGAATTCTCCAAGTGATCCTCATAAAGGTGCTCAAAAAATTACTTGTTACATAGATAATTAACCTAATGTATAATTTTATTGAACTACTAAACCAAACCAATATTTTTCTACCAAATATAGGAAATTATTTTGATCCTGAAAAGCATCTTTAAACTCATAGAAATGGAACACTATAGATTACAAACTTTTTTCCAAGCCCAACGTCAAAAGAAACTATTTCAATAATGCCCCAAAGAAATACTATCAGAGAAATATACTTCAGGGTCCAAACACCTTTGATAAAGTCTATTTAATTTTATTCTTCAGGGAGACTTTTCATTTCAACCTAAGAGCCAAAAGCTCACTAGTACTCTTGATATAGCTAAAAACATATAAAAAACCTCTCTAGAGTTGTAACATTTAACTACTGCAAATGCAGAGTTACTTTACAGATTCTTAAAGGGATTTATCACTCAATGTGAAGATTTTGGTTTTTTTGAGAAGTGCTTAAAAACTGGAAGACATTGTGTAATCTATAGACTTATCCATTTAAGCAGCAGGAAACAAAAATGCTTCCAAATGAATAGAACTATTTCCTCCAGTAATTATCCATTAAAGGTCAGTAAAATCTCCCCTATTGCC
Source organism: Eschrichtius robustus (assembly GCF_028021215.1). NCBI lineage: Eukaryota > Metazoa > Chordata > Mammalia > Artiodactyla > Eschrichtiidae > Eschrichtius > Eschrichtius robustus. The sequence continues at coordinate 49,507,941 of NC_090829.1, forward strand.
TCAAAGGGTTAAATTAGTCATACTGTCAGTTCCATCAGAGTGATCTCAAATCTTAAAAAAGGATAGAGACAAAGCCATCTGGGCCCTCCCCCTGACATAGCTGACCCCATGCCTTTGAGTTACCCACAAACTTTCCCAATGCATAATTTCTAAACTAGTGAGTTTGGATTTTAATTCCTGTCGTGACAAAATACACGTGTGCCCAGGCTGCTGCACAGAAGAGTTTGAATTTAAAACCTGAATGCGATTCTGCTTACAATAGCAAAAAAATACAATTAAACCTAAAGAACAACTTATATAGGTCAAGCAAATCCAGGAGAAAGACTTACGGTCCTATTCATCCACATGCAGGCGTTAGATGTATACGCAAACTCAGGCAATTTGTTTTCAAGCCACTGTTAATCTAGTATCATCTGAATTAAATATAAAAAGGGCTGTGGTAACAAAAAATGGAAATATAAAACTGCTGAGTTTTACGTATCAAAACATGCAACAATATTTCAGTGTAATCTAGCATTATGACATTTTCAACAGCAAATGCAGTTTATCATACTGCATTGAATATTTGCATAAACCAAAGTAAACTACTGTCTCCATGTACATTACTCAAGAACTATCCAAAAAGCTGCTAAAACATTTCATCTAAATGACAAACTACCTCAATTATCATATCTCCATTAAATCTCTGTTATTGAGGAAAAATTGGTAGATCTTTTCCCTGAGCTATAACTACAGTTAATTAAAGCATTGCTCAGGTACCATATTGACAGATTGGGCACATTTACAACAGGTAAGTAGCAGGTAAGAAGTGCTATATACATCAGTGCTCCCATAAAGATAAATAACCCTTGTAACTTCTTGGATCTGAATCACCTGCTACTGGAATTTGCTTCTTGCATCCTTTAGGTGTGTCATTAACTGAATGAGGACAGAAGGACAAGCTTATTGTTCAATTTGAGGCAAATGACTTGGGAAATGCTCTTGGAAATCAAACTCTTCAGTTCAACTTTTAGGTGTTCTGATATCCCTGGAAGCCAAGAAAGTGGCCACACTTGTATTAGATTATATTTATTTCTATGACTCTGAATAACTACCATAAGGTTTCCACTTGAAGAGATGCATTTTGAAAACATATCAGAATCTGCAAAGAAGAAATTGCAGAAATAATACTGATAATAATAACTTCTACAGATGTATCTATGTTTTCTCACAATCCAATGAGAAACCTATGGTGAGAAGAATAACCTTCCATTTTGCAAATGTGTAACCTGATACTCAAGGACGCTAATTGGTATATACAAAGTCAGCTGAGACTAGAACCCAAGTGTTTAAATCCACTCCTCCGTTTAACTCTTAGGCAACTTGCTTTTTTTCTTTAAAGATATGTTTTAAAGTTTGTTTTTTCAAAATTGTGGCCCTACCATGTGAATAGTTTATTTTTTCACCTTTTCACTTGATATATGAACTCTTCCTTATGGTTTTAAAAATATTAAACTATATTTAATTGCTGCATAATATTCCATAATATAAATCCATAATAAGTGAACTGTTTGCATAGTATTTATTTATGTTGCTTCTAATTTTCTGATACCATAAATACCACTGAAATGAACGTTCTTTCACATAAATATTTATTTTCATCTATTTTAATTTCCCTAGGTTAGATTCCTGTAAGAAAGCTTAGTGAGTATTTTGATTGAGTGAGTGATCACTTAGTGAGTGATTGCTTATCAGAGGTATATACAAATTTATACTTCTAGCAACCATACTGGCATTTATTATTATGTCTTGTTTTTAAGTTTTATTAATACAATGGAAAAGACTGTATATCTATTGTTGCTTTAATTCACATCTCAATGATTACTAAGACTAAATATTTTTGTTATTCCTATTTCTCCTTTTGCAAGTTATTCATTGTTTCTATGCAGCTTTAATTGGGCTTTTATTGGTCTGTCTTATTAATCATAAAGAAATGAGCCCTTTGATATAGTTTTTGCTACTATCCCCAGTAGATCATTTATCATTTGTTTTTTTTAATGGGGTTTTTGTTGTACAAAATTTTTAACTTGTATGGAATGAAGTCTATTTTTCCTTTGTGATTTTTACATTTTTCTTAGAAAGTCCTTACCCATCCTAAGGAAAAAAAAAAGATTCTCTTGTATTTTCTTCGAGCTTCATAGTTGCTTTTCTACCAACCTTGGATTACCAATGATTTACTGCTGAGTGAAAAGCAGAGAAAAATGATTTCATTTATTTGAGCTCCTGTGAACGGCAGGCTAGGAAAAAAAATGCCATTTCACTCATAATTCTTTGGTTCTTATTTGCAAGGCTGGCCTAAAATGCCTTCTCTTTTTGTGGGTTTTACATAACTCACCATTTGTTTAACTTGGCCCCTCTGCCTAGTTTAACTGCAAATCTTCTGGGCAGATGCCATTCAAAATCCTGAGTTTCACCATTAATAGCATTCCGTACCCGTCATATAATACTTATCACTCAGCATTATCATTAGTGATACTAACGTAAATAATTTTCCTCTCTACTCTTCTTCACATGATAGAAAATATTTAGCAACTGAATAGAGTTTAATATTAACATTAAAAGCATATATATGTAGTTTGACTCTAAGACAAATTTCCTTAGACATTAAACAAGAAATCTGTTCTATATACTCAGCTGTACACACATACGCATATAATAGACACATCCATGTGCATTTGTAGTGTGCTTGTGTGCTCACTAATCTTAAAAATAGGCTGAGACAGAAACATGGTTTGAAATCTCAGGCAGACTGGTTGAGATCAAAACTACATGAAACAACTGCCAGGAGGAGACCAGCAAGGGAATTGAACAGATTAGGTAACTCAGAAATTTAGACATTTCCCCCCATTATGTTCCTCATTGCAGTTTTGTAATAAAAACATGAGCAAACTTCAAAGGAAGCTCTGCAGTAAAGGTTAATTGCTACTAAAGAAGAGGGTGGGCCCGAGCGCCAGTACTTTGTGCCCAACTTGAGAGCAGACAGGAAGGATTACACGTGGCTGAGAGCTACGGATGCGTGCCCAGCTCCTCGAGCAGGGAAGGCGCTGCCAAACCTCAAGCCCCACCGGGGACCTCCTGGTAGGACGTGAGCGCATGAACGCGAATCCAAGAGTTGGTGCCTGCTAACGGTAGGGCAGGGCGCGGCGGGGCGGGGCGAGGAGGGAGGGGGAAGACATCAATTTCCTTCCAAAATTCAAACCGGACATACTCTTCTTCCCTTGTTAGGACAATTCCAGAGCGTTGACCGAGGCCTGTTGCCGAGAAAGCAGAGGAGCCAGCTCTTCTGCGCCAGCAACGCAACCAATCAACGCGCGCTGGGCTTGGGGAAAGGGTGGAGCCCAAGTCATGCCCGATGCACAAACAGGGCAGAGAAGGAGGCTCTGAACTGGCCAGCAGAATAGTGTGTGAGAATGGCCCCAGATAATGAAATTTAAGATCCCAACGAAAGGAAGAAAGGAAACTAGTAAAAGTAAGAAAAACGAATTTCCAGAAAACTGACTTAAACTAGCTTTGAAGGACCGTAGAAAGGGTCCAGAGGCACAAGTTGAGAGAATAGAGGCATCTGATAGAAGGGAAGCTGCTGATGGACATGGTCTTCAGAATGAGCTGCCTCCAGCAGAGAGGGGTGAGAAGAAAGTAGACCTCATGGAATCTGCTGACACTGGATTGCACCTGTAGAATCCATGTCTCAGGAGGCCATTATTTTTGTGAAATAACGTATCAACATGGTTTGGCACATGGAATTTTTTCAGTGACCTTCTAAGCTTCCTTGCACCTCTAGTATTTGCTACTTCCTTGTACCAGAGTATTTCATTTCTTCCTTATGGAACTTTTTCCCCCAGGGTTTCCTAAAAATATTCTGTTTATGGGCTGTCAAAAAGACCCTAAAATTATGAAAGAGTGTTGGGAGGCAAGCAAGGAAGATGGCAAAAAATACCACAAGAGTTGAAAGTAAAGGACCAAATCAGTGAACAAACATTTATCTTTCTCTTGGGATTGTGGCATATCCCTTGCTTGTCCTGGGGCTTTAAATTTGGTTAAGAGTTTCTCCACTCTCCTAGGAATTTCACAGACATTTCACTAAAGAAGTATGGTTTGTGAATTAAACTGGTAGCTTCTAAGCTCTTATGAAATGGGTTTGGCCACTTCCAAAAGTTCCTCATCAGAGATGGAATTAAGCTTTTTAAAACTGGTTATGGAAAGAAATTGCCAGAAAATTCATAGTTGAGGTACCAGTAAAGCCCTTTGGTATCTACTTACAGAATCTAAAACAGCTAAAATAAAGACATTAAAGCTCCGTGAGCGCTACTCCAAGGAAAAACATGACCTGGTTAATGTTTGGCTTATTCTGTCGTTAAGGGAGACCCGATCACCAATACCCACCGGAATGACCAGGTAAGAACAGACTTATCACATATCACATACTGTTTCTTTTACATTATAACTATGTGCCTCCACTCTCTTTTAGCAAGACAAATTTTTAAGAGACTTTTGGCAACCTTTGACCTGATGGCTTTTCTCATAAGCTTTTTATATCCCCAAAGTGATTTTCCTTCAGATTCATTTAGAGTAAAATAGAAATGCCCTGAAATTATGTTGCAGCAGACTGGGTGGTTACTCTCAGGCAGTCTGAAATGACCAGAGTACAGCCTTTCAGTATTCAAGCCATATCTACAGTAATTATTTGCCAGCGTATCTAAAAGAAGGCAGGCATTTCCTGTTGCACACAAATGGGACACTCTTATCTAAATTACTGTTTAAACAGGTATTTAAGAAAAGACTATCACAGGCAGGAATTTACTGATGACGGAACACATTAGTTTAGGGCTGGACACATTAGTTGAGGACTAACCATTGTCAGGAAAGGAAGCATATCAGCATCAGGAAGGTATAGGGAATATTTTATAACTCCCATATGGGTCAAGTTGGGGGATTGTAAACTATGCCGTTTGCACTCAGGAAAAGCAGGAGTGGCACAAGCCCTGACGTGGAGGTCCGGATTCTGCAATAAGTCTCCACTGCCCGGAGTAACCTTGAGAGTCAGAGCTTGAGACTCATAGCTTTTTGGGGTCCCTGTTTCCTTATCCATAAAATAAGCACATTGGACAAGTTCAGCCCGAGGTCCATTCCACTCAAGCAATCTCAGTTTTACATAAAGAAAACCAAAGGATGGTCAAAGTTTGGTGTACCAGAAGCTTATAAAATATATTTCCTGGAAAGACACTTTGAGAATTGGTTTGGTCTCTCCCAACATGTAACCTAGGAGAGACTGTACTCTGGCTGCCCAACTTTGTTCTAACCAGTGAAACTGGAATTTATTCCCAGTAGAGGCTTATAAAACTGGGCTGTTATTCTCACATTAAGTAGACTGCCCTCTGGTGAGGACTGTGGTTTACGTGTGGGCAGAATGTGTGGTTTACTACCTCTAATTTGTTTATGTTGTTGATGGTGGTTTCAGAAGAAAGCTGCAGCCCTTCACATGCTAAAGAGTGACCTGATTTGCTTCCTTTAAAAAAAAAAAAAAGTGTTTAAAGGTGGGGAGGAGAGCATGAGGGTACATTAATGTGCCATTGCTAACAGAGGAACCACTGGGATCCCTTTGACCACAGAGCTGCTTCATCCAGCTCTGCATGTGAAATGAGAGCCCCAACTTGTTTATTATAATTACCTAAGTGTGGCTTGGTGGCTTTTGGCAGAGATCCTTCCTGCCTCCAAAGGAGAGACCAAAACTCAGGAGCTACAAGTTAAAGGAAGGAGCAGGGAGTGTATTCTGTAACAAGGAGACTGAATTCTAACGTAAACTGGGTAAAAATATTCAGAACAACCCTCAAAGATGAAGATCAAAAAGTAAATGAGATTGCCCTCCACTTTCTACCATATAATAAACAAAGATAGGTGTGCAGGAGAACTGAATAAACAGTGTAAATATAAGTTCAAGTTCATTGTCACAGCTAACTTGATGCAGACCCTTCTCTGCTGCTACAGAACAGAAGAGCTTTCTTGTAGCCAGGAGTCCTACATAAAGAAAAGAAAATAATTATGCATGTCTGGCAGAAGAGGGAGTTGTAGCAATGGCTTGCCGATAAAAAGGAATGTGAACAAGCCATAGAACGCTAACCTAACCACACTCTGAGTTTGATAAGGAGCAGAGAGTGCCCAAAAGAATGAAATTGTGTTAGTCTCAAAATTAGGTTTTATTTGAAAATGAACAATGGTCCTTGTTCTCACAAGGCCTGGTAACAAGAACAACAACTTATGATCTTAAAGTGATTCTGTGGGGAAATTCCTTGATTTGGCTGATTTCAGCTTGGACTCTCGCCCCATTGCAAATACAGTATCTTCCGTGTAAAATAAGTTTAGATGGTTCCAAGGAGTGCAATTTTCTGCCCCTATTTCAAACTCTAAAGGCCCCCATATGGAGTTTCCCAATGCTACATCATATTAAACGTAAAATCATTCAAAACCATGGGGATGGATGGAGTGTCACTGAAAAACATAAAGAAAGGGTTTTTTATAATTTGAGAAAACATTATACACTTTGATAAAAAATGTTTTCAGGAAAAATATGAACAGATGTAGCATGTATATGTGTATACATACACTAAATAGCACTTAGGATTTGAGAAGGGGTAATTTCAACATTGCTAAGTGGTAACACAAGCTAGGTATTTAAGGGAATGATATAATATGACAACTTCATAGACTACCAAACTATGTATGGTCTCTGGAAATTGTCATTATCAACATGTACAATAACTAGTAGCATTAGGTGGTCTGTACAGTATCCTTCAAGTCTAATTGAGTCACACAGTCTAAGACACTTGATGGGCACCAGGCACTGCCTCCTAATGAGAACTGACTTTTAAAGAAAGGCATTCAGGACCTCTTCTATATAAATTACTATCGTTTGCAGCAAGAGAGGATTATAAATGTTTGCTGGCAAAAACTAAATTTATTTACAAACTGGGTCTAATTTACTCATGGCTCCAGTACAATCGGCTTTTGTCGAAATATTTATGTTATCTGTACTTTTGCCTCACTAAACTCTACCACAATCATAAACACTGTTGAAAAATTATTTGCAGTTAGCAGGATTTAAACTACCCATTATATCACCAGCTAGTGCCAGTAAACTTTTGCACTGGTTGATAATGTTTCCTCTGTGGAATAAATATACATTTGGCTGTCAAAATCTTTGGTGGGCTCCATACTATGAAAGTTAAGTATTAAACAGATGTCCCAGACTTCACCAGTTTTGTGTGACTGCTTCAATCACACATTCCAATTGAAATTTTGTGGGTAGATAGACTACAAAAGTGCCCAGATTTCAATTCTTTTCTAGCATTAGGAGAGGAATTATTAGATGATTGAAGTGTTGGGGTGATACTCTTTGCCCAAGATGCTACTTCTCAGACTTAGTCATTTACCCACCCCAAAACTTTGATTTGGTACCATGCTGTGCCTGGACCTGTGCAAGTTGCTATGGCTAGGTATAGAGTTGAATAAAATCAACCTTCTGCCCTCAAGAAACTTAGAGTTGAGTAGTGAAGACAGAGATGGTAACAGGTATATGACTATGCAATAAAATAAGATCTAAAATGAGGTTAGGAAGAGTGATGGCTGTTAAGAGTTGAATATAAGTAACTGCAATTGGGCATGCCAATCTACAGAATTAGGTGAAATGGGTAAAGGGGGTCAAAAGGTGCAAACTTCCAGTTAAAAAATAAATAAGTCATGGTGACGTAATGTACAGCATGGTGACTATAGTGAATAATACTGTATTGCATATTTGAAAGTTGCTAAGAGAGTAGATCTTAAAAGTTCTCATTACAAAAAGAATTTGTAATTATGTATGGTGACAATGTTAACTAGACTTACTGTAGCAATTACTTTGCAATATATACAAATATCAAATTAGTACACCTGAAACTAATATAATGTTATATGTCAATTTTACCTCAATAAAAAATGGAAAAAATCAAGAATAAATCTCTTCTTTCAATTCTTGGTGGAAATGCAGTTGTCATTCACATTTATTTCTTAGAATCACCACGTTCTTCACAGTAACATAAGGATCAAATAAGGGATGATTGGGACTTCCCCAGTGGTACAGTGGTAAAGAATCCGCCTTCCAATACAGGGGACGCAGGTTTGATCCCTGGTTGGGGAACTAAGATCCCACATGCCGCGGGGCAACTAAGCTCGCGCGCCTCAACTAGAGAGCCCGTGTGCCGCAAACTACAAAGCCCACGTGCCCTGGAGCCCGGGCGCCACAACTTGAGAGAGAAAATCCACACGTCACAACTAGAGAGAAGCCCGCACACCACAACAAAAAATCCCGCATGCCTCAACGAAGATTCCGTGTGCTGCAACTGAGACCCAATGCAGCCAAAAAATAAATAAGTAAATAAAAATTTAAAAAAAATTTCTTTAGTTGCATCAACTTAAAAAAAAAGGGGATGATTTACTCTCACGGCTTCTAAATAACTCAAAATGATGAAACGAACAGGTTCTAAAACAGCATTGCCCACATTTCTATTACAAAATAAGCCAAGAAGAAAACTACATGGAGAAGTGGATGGTTTCCCTGTCATGTAACTAGTAAAAATGTATTTCTGCGTGGTCTACTTCACTGCAAAAAAGACTAAAAGTTCTCCTGTGAACCAGGTGGGACTGCTGGGATGCCAATGAAACTCCCACCAGCCTATAAATGGCCCAACCACAGCATTTACCTTCCAGTTTGAATTGAAAGTTGTGCTAAACAGACCAGAGGTAGTTCTGCTTGACCTCAGAACAGTGCTGTATTCAGAGGGAAGACCAGCCGGATCACCCTGGAGTCTCCAATTTAAAGCAACAGTTGTCAGAGAAAACGGCAGCACTACTATTTTCTGGTGTCCCACACTACTCAATAGATGATGGTCCTTTCCCAAATAATATCCACATATGCCTATGATGGTCAAAGAAACTTAACTAAAAGCAAAAGTAGCAAAATAAATTTGAGAGCTGTATTTATGTGGTGGAAAAAAATCTCAAAAAAGAATCTATTCATCAAGGTGCTTTGCGAAAGAGGAATACCCAAAACCTAATATTTGTACCTTCATATTTCGTAGTATATACATAAAATATTGTGTTGCCTACTTATATCAACATTATCTAAAATGACTCTTACTTCGATCCAGGTATTATTCTCCAGAATAAGCAAAATCTCAGTGATTTTGTTTTATGCTTTTGCTGATCATTTTATGGATTCATTCCAATAAATCTTCTCTAACAAACTGCTTTTTAAATAGGTTATAGCTGTTAAGTATAGCTAAGTCAATAGTTGAGCTGTTAAATATAGTTAAGTTAAAATCTTTTGGCATCATGTTGCTTAACTGATGAAATAATTGATTGAAATATCCATTTTTCATAGCATTGTAGAATCTCAGAGCTAAAGAAGCTAGAAAATTATCAGTGTACTCATCTAAACATGTAAGATGCTTGTTGATTCAAATATATTGTTCATCAGTCCATGTAAACGTATATAAACTATGACTGCTTGAGAGGAAAAATTGGAAATATTATAATTCTATCGAAAGTATATAATGTTAAGAAAATCCTCTGGGGCAGGAGAGATTCCTAAAGCATATGAAATAATTCTGCAATAACTTAACAAGCCTCGTGCTGTTTTTATTTTTGTTGTTTTTGTTGGTCTCCCTGTTGTATTACTCTATCTACTTCACTCAACTTTTTAATACTCATCACCACTATTAAATCTTAGCAACTATGATCCAACACATGCCACAGACCGTTAATTATTTAGTCAACAAGACTTTTATATGCAAAGCACCATGGGGGGGGGTGGGAGGGTCACAAAAAAAGAATAAAGTGAAATTGCTGATTTCAAAGAACTTATAATCTAGTCAGGGAGATAAGACAAATGCCCAGGAAGAATTAACTTGTATAATACAAAGCTGCAATGAATAGAGTCAAGTGAATGGTATAGAAAACAAGAACTAAAATAATAAACACTGAAAGTGATTTCCTCTTTTTTAAGAGAAAACTGAAGTGGAAGATGGCTAAAAATTCTACCTGTGATAAAGACAGATAATTGAGAGAATTGTGAAACAAAAGGTTATAGACTGTGGTTGAGCCTTGGAGAGGTAATGACTTTTAATTGGATTGAGTTTATCATATTCGCAGAGGTACAGCAGACACAGAAGAAAGGATTAGAGTGATTTCCACTTTCCATTATTTGGCATAATGAGAAAACAGAGGGTGGTCCACATCTCTCATACATATTATGAGCCATAGGAGATGCTTAGCATGTCAGTTTTTGGTAGCATTGAGCTTTCCTAAATAAACACATTTATTTGGACATAGTTAAGTCAAAAGAAGTCACCTGGCAAAAAAAGGTTACAGGTCATTAATTTGAATAGTGCAAAGGATTTATGAATTTTTAAATTAACCCTCCTAAATCTCTACACCATTTCGAACAGTAGGGTATATCTGCATTTTCCTTCAAAGTTTAGCCAGCTTAAAAGGGTCAAATGAAAATACCTGGCTAAAGAAAACCCAGCTGAGCAGACTTTCTTTCTTCTAGGTGGAAAAGGGGTGCATTATAAATTCTTTCCAAAACAGCATTATTTACATCAAGTCAAAACACATACAAAAACCAAACAAACAAAAAACTTGTGTAAATATGTGGTGAGTCATAAAAGGATCAGGCAATTTGCCCACCCCAAACTCAAGTGAGCCCAAGTAGGAAAGTTTATGAAAGCACACCTCCACCAAAATTCTTCCGTACTGTAAGGTGATGAGAGCAGGGAGCGTGGTGCCTAATTTACTGTAGAAATCCCCCCACCAAAGTTTCTAGGTCATGATAATAATTTAGTGTGTAGTTGATGACTCAAAAATGTCAGACAAAGCAAACCAGTTGTGCTAGAAGTAGTGAGTGGCATCTTTTTCTTTCTCTAATTTGAGAAAGTCTAACAGATATGTGCAAAAGGCATCACACAAATTGTGCCTGCAGTCTGTTTAAGGATACAGTAAAAGCGTCCCACTGAAGGAAGGGAAAATGCATGCTGAATCTACACGTGCTTCTGTACACACACACACACATACACATACAAACACACACACACACACATACACACACACACACACACACACACACACACACACACACTCCAAATGCTCAAAATCCTAGTAGATGAATTTAACCAAATGGAATTAATTCAGAGTTTGTACCGTGTCCTCACATTGCAGCCTCTTCAAATACATTTGTTAGAAGAAGAGTAAAAATAGGCAAACAAAATATCCCTATATGGGTAAACCATATATTTATCCTTTCCTCAAGATTTTTACTGAGTCCTCCTGGAAGGAAGATTGGTAAACCAATATCAAATATTGCCAACTAAATTTGATTCTCCAGCGTTTATTGCAATACCTGCTATGAACCAGCTGTACATTGTAGGTTGTAGAATGTAAGCTTCACGAGGGTAGGGACCCTGTCTGCTTTGTTCACCGATGTGTCTGCAGCACCAGACACTATGGCACTATGGTAGATGGTCAATAAATACTTAAAAGAATGAATAAATATAGGAATAGATAAATACAGAAATGAGCCTTCAAGGAGTTCAGAGACAAGGGCAGCTATCCCAAACCAGACTGTGCAACCAAATTTCACTTGGAGCTTATTTTTTAAAGTACAAACTTTATGGCATTTCTAGATCTAGCAATAAAGAAGCCTTGTTCATATGATAGAATCATTCTTCACAACATCTCCAGCTTCCTAGTATATAGCCTCAACCCACAATATCACAAGTAAATTCAGATTAAACTGTAAACCACAGCCCCAAGCCAATTCCTGTTTAAACCAGAAGACCACATGGGATTCAAGTCCACCTAACTACTTATGTGGCCCTGGGAAAGTCTCTCAATCTAGTTGAACCTCAGTTTATTTATCCGTATCTGACATTTGCTCAATATGGTAGCCACTAGACACATGTGGCAACTGAGCATTTGAAATGTGGCTACTCCAAATCAATAGGAGCTGTAAGTTAAAATTATACACCAGGTTTTTAAGACTTGGTACAAAAATTGTAAAATATCTAGTTGATGGTTTTTGTATATTGATTACATACTGAAATGATACAATTTGGGATACAATGGGTTAAGTAAGATATACTAGTAAGATTAAGTCTCCCTGTTTCTTTTTACCTGTTTTAATGGAGCTACCAGATATTTTTTAATTAATATATGGTTCTCATTTATATTTCTATTAGACAACACTGGTTTTTAAAATACTTGTGACACAAAATTACAGTAAAAATCAGAAGAAATAATTCATTTGAGCATCTTTTGTATACTTTAGAGGAAACTGTGAATGCCAAAAGTCAATATCATTATTATTAGGAAAGATTCTCTCGTCTCTAGGTCTTAAGTGACAGTTCTTAAAGGTCAGTGTCTTTCAGATCTACCTGCATTCAGATAACAAAAGGTAATGAAATGGTTCATGAACGATTCATTTTCTACCACTCCCCTAGCAATAATCTCTCAATAAACACTTGTTGAAACCAAATGTAAAGAAAGATCAATGTGGTCATTGACATGGTACAAAAAGATGAGTTCTCCTGCCAAGAGCTGTGTGATGATGCAGGAAATAGCCTGGACTGAGTATGGTTAGAGGAGGCATTATTGGCCAATGAGCAATAAGCAATATTTGATAATGGGAAATGATAAACTTTTCCCATGATTTTAGCCCAAAATGCACAGAAGAATAAGTCATGGGATTAATTTATCTCTTCTCCTATCTCTTGGGTAGGGCAGTTCAATTCCTCCCACAAATATCCCATTCAACACTTCAGAAAGAACATGTGCCTTGAAAGATAAAAGAATACAATAAAAGAACACGAAGAACTTTCTTGCTGTCCTTTCATTACTATGGTGTAATTGGTGAACATCCAAAAACACCTCTTAAGTCTCAGCTGATGGATGAAGATGGAAACAGGTACACTTGGGATGTAAATACCTCACAATACCCTGATAACATTCCCAAGACTTTTAAGAAGTTCAGTAGTAGGAAGATGGGCAAACCCACCCAGAGTTCTCTCAAAGTTCCATTATGCGAAAGTGAGGAGTAGCCAGGGTTCCTCTGGGGTAGAAAATTAAATTGTCATATGCAGCTTATTCTGTACTCTTACTAGATCATGACTCTAGACATTTATGAATATTAATTGACATATTTACTGCAATGTAAGGCAGTTGCTAACCTAACATTCCAGCCTTTGTTCCAAACCTTATATAATTTTCTTCCAGGCTGTTGATTTTGGAGTGGCTGTGTAAGCCTGGTGAACTGCTAGCAAAGAGTGATCAATCAACACTTTGAAAGCTTCTGGTTCATCCCAATACCTGGGAGCTACTTTGATAAACAGCATTCTTGGAACTATGTAAAATGTATGTGTGGGAACATGGCAGGTTATTGTTCTTATTTTTAATTTATATTTAAACAAAATATTCTGTTTACAACAAATCCCCACTTGCTCTAAGATTATTCTGTCCTGAACTCAATTCACTAAAGCTCTGTGTGCACTTACATCAATATTTTCTTTATAGATTTAATGATGGCCTCCAATTTATCCACATTTGGGGGCACATTAATAATAATACAAATATAAAAATTCCCTACAACCCATCTTAAGACCTGGATAAAGGGATTGAAGAACATATAAGACAATTGCTTTCCTGGATGCCTATATGGTGCTAAAGGTGCATCATTCTCCCAAGAAAGTTTTATCCTGGGTCAAGATTGACACTCGTTTTAGAAAGACTTCGGACGGTTAGAGCTCATCAATTTTCTTCGCAAAAATTGGTCACAGCTTTCTGGAGACCTCAGAAAATTCTTTCGTGATTGGTCATAACCAATTTGCCCATCTTATGCCTTTAATGCATTTTATAATCTAGCCACAATAATCTATTTCACGTTCATGAGTGTAGAGTTTGGTTTCTCTGTGTTGTTTTCCTTGACAGCCTTCTGTTCTCGAATGTCCTTTCCTCATTCTCCATCACACTGCTCCCTAGTGAAGCCTACTCCTGTTCTGAGAGCGAGGGATGGAGCAGTGAGCAAAACCAGCAATGCCCCTGATCTCAAGAACCTTACAGCCTGGTGGGTAGAGGGAGAAAGGAACCAACGCATAGCTGGACAATATGAGAGAGTCTTAGGTGCTGAGGAGAAAATTAAGCAGTTAGAAATGTGGTGGGTGACTACTTTAGATAGGGAGGGCCTCACAGAGGACACAAAACACTCAAGATTTATACCTTGAAACTCTTTCAGATCCAGTTTAGATGTCATCTCATCTGCTAAGGGTTTCCAGTCTACATGTCCGCCACCTCCCCAACCAGAGTGAGCGCCTTCCTTTTTGTATCCCAGAGAATATAAAATGTACCTCAGAATGTATTCTTCTGTCATTTACCCTGGTGCTACTATAGTTAGTTGTTTTCATGTCTATTTTCCCGTTTTGATTTTCAGCTACCTGAGGGCAAGGGCTATGTCTCAATTATCTTTATACCCTCCTCCAGTGCTGTGAATATAGTAGATGCTCAAATTCAAATTGAACCAACTTTAGAAAATGCTAATTATGAGGACTTTCATTTTTAGAAGCTGTACTTTGTAGCTCACCCAGCTCTGCATCTTAAGCAGATTTTAAAGGAAGCTGTTATCCACAAAAGTCATTGCCACTACTGGAAAAGAGGTATTTTTTAGAGGATTTCTAAACTATTAAGCATTCAGAATACTTGCTCAAGCAAGTGACAATTGCCAAGTGCTCTTGCAGAGGAGGTTAAAGTTTGGAAACAATGATCTTTTCCAATAAATTTCATACAATTACCCCTTGATCCAAAAAGGGAATTCTCAAGCTTTCTGTTTGAAAATATCCCCCCTCAAATTGAGAATTCCCCAGTTGAAAAGAATCAGAAAGAGAGGCTTTTGGTTAATAAACTAGAGCACTGAGCTGAACTTTACACAACACAAGCTGGATTTCACAACAGCCAGTGAGAGTAAGCACAGAGTTTGAAAATTCTACCAGAAAGTTTTGGGTTTTGTTTCTGTGTTTTTTTAATAAACACTTGGCTCTTTTGTTCTGAGCTTAAAGACTGTGCTCGATAGAGTCCTCTATTCTTCGAGTGACACCTTTAAAAAAAAATAAGTAAATTGCTCAAATACAAGAATTAACGAGACAAATTTTTAAATGCCCTTTTCTGAAGAATCCAAGTGTTCTTACTTAAGGAATCTGATTCTGAAATTCCAATTTAATAAATAAGCTCCCAACCCCCTACCACAAAAAGGAATGTCTCCAAGTTTAGACTGAGGTAGGATAAATACGCCACATTCTATTTCAAATACCAAGAACAAGGTAAGTATTTTCCCTGCTGCTTCCCTGCCCTGTAATTTGACATCCATTTTAATGATGCTTGCTTTATTGCTTGTCAGAAAAGTGAAATGGCCTGTCAATTTTATGGAGTTTCTCCTACCTTTTAGATGGTTATATTACATTTCGAAATAAGTGTATAGCTTGCCCATCCCCTCTTTTTTTATCCTAAATGGTGCATGTGTGGGTTTGGTACTTGGCTGCCAGTGGAATGAAGTCATAATTTCAGGAGTCCAGGAGAATAGATCAAAATCACGCCAACACTTTCATGGATGGGTATATGCTGCTAAATGGATGTTTACCTAGAAAAGTCATCATCTGGCATGCAGCATAGCGAATGCTCCTAAGCAGCTAACTCATGTATACTAAACAAATTTGGCTTGGCTGCTGTGAGAGCTGCCCTGTGGAAATTCTCAACATACATTTGTTTGATTGAGCCGTCATTCCCGGTTGATCTGCTGATGATCTGTGTCACTTTGTTTAAATGTCCTAATGTGGTTTTTTCTATATATACAGTGAAAAGCCAGTATGTTCCTGTGATGGATTAAATAGAGGTGAAATTTGAGAGTGACTCCTGTTTTTGATTCCTGTGTTCTCAGACAGGTGGGTCTGGAATGATCAAGAATGTCACATTCAAACACAGGGAAAAATATGGAGCCCTTTTGATTTAAAACACATTATTGTAAAGATATATTTGCTACTGTGTTCTCCCTGTACAAGAAGCTATTTAGGATTCCCCACCTAAACAAACACCATATGGGTTAATTCTCAGCATCCCTTTCAAATGTCCAAAAACCAAGGATACAAAACTCACTGCTGGGAAATGCAGTCTGAGAGAAGTGAGCAAGGCCCACTTCTGATGCACGGATTTGAGAAATCAAATGCAATGTTAAGTTAGAACCGAAGCTCCCGATCTCAAATATCCGAGTAATGGTTCGGATGGAAACCCAACACCACGGTGCCATGCAATGTCTGAGGCACTAATCAAGCGACTTTCCGTGGCTAAAGCACTTCCTCCTGCTAATCTTCCTAGCTAGGCTCTCAGCTTTAATAACCTATGGGATCTGCTGTTAAGTGTGGGGATCTGGGCACCATCAGCACTGATGTCTCCACTCTGCCAAACTCCAGACAACACGTGATGCGCACACGGTCCCCCCAGCCAGCTCCCGTGGATGTGGTAGACCAAGGCCTGTCTTAAGCTGTGTCCCCCACCCCAAAAATATATTCCTGACCCAACCTGCTATCATACCTGAGACACTCCCTGCAATTAAGCATCAGTCCTTTGGGTTAAGGAGAGTCCTCCTGACTGTTGATAGTTTGTTTCTTTCAAGATGCATTTACAAATCTCCTATGGGCCACACAGACACTGAGTCTGCACTCTGGAAGCCCACATGACTGACCTCATTCCTGGCCTCAAAGAGCCACAGTCCAGGAGAGAAGGAAGCTGTGCAAATAAAATATAGTACCCGTGATCAACAAACTATGTACAAGGTGCAGAAGAGAAAGGAATTCATTCAGAGGGTGAGAAAGGTTCGGAAAGGCTGCCCAGGGATGGTGACACCTAAGAAGGGTGTGAAAGAATAAAGATAGTTTCAAAGGAGCTTCCCAGAGAGAAGGCAAGAGAAGAAAGACCATTCCAGGAAGAAGAAGGAGCATAGTTTAAAGTGTGCCCAGGGCTTCCCTGGTGGCGCAGTGGTTGAGAATCTGCCTGCCAATGCAGGGGACACGGGTTCGAGCCCTGGTCTGGGAAGATCCCACATGCCGCGGAGCAACTGGGCCCGTGAGCCACAACTACTGAGCCTGCACGTTTGGAGCCTGTGCTCTGCAACAAGAGAGGCCACGATAGTGAGAGGCCCGCGCACCGCGATGAAGAGTGGCCCCCGCTCGCCGCAACTAGAGAAAGCCCTCGCACAGAAACAAAGACCCAACACAGCCAAAAATAAATTAATTAATTAATTAAAAAAAAAAAAAGTGTGCCCAGCTTAGTATGGGCATGAGACTAAGGGTTTCTCAGAATCACCTGATTTACAGTGGGAAAGGAGGTAGATAGAGAAGTGAAGGAAAAAGCAATGAGCAGCAAAAGAGTCAAAGACCTCTATGCCATGTTCTAGAGATCTGACCTTTCTTGTATTATGAATATGGTGCTAGTGGAGAGTCTCAGGGGGGGAGAATGGAAAGATCGGAGCTGCTTTTTAGGACGATCACTCTGACTCAAAGAACAGGAGACATTTAAGAGGGATGACGTAGAAGGCAGCTGAACCAGTCAGGAGCTATTTCAAAAATCCATGAGAAAGACCACAAAGGTTTTTTTTGTTTTTTTTTTTTTTAAACACAAAGTCTGTTTTAAAATGACAGTGATAATGGAGGATGAAGAATAAGAGAGAGAGAGAGAGAGAGATTTGGGAAGTAAAATTGAGAGAATCTGGTGAAGGAGTGGGGAAGAAGGGCATAAAATAACCCTGATGAACCAATATACTACATCATGAGTTAGTTTGCCAGTGATCAGTAGAGTCTGCCACTCTGAGAGATGGCACACATATGGAAGATGAGAAGACAGAGGCTGGGATGCCAAACACTGGAGTAGGAGCCTTGGGCGGTCAGGATACAACAAGAGAACTCTGGGTACTTAGAGAGTGAAGTCACAGTAGAACCAAGGGGCTTTTCCCTTGATGGAAGATTCCATGAAGATCACAAGATCAGCACAGGGACAGGAGGAAAAAAATGTCATTCTTGCAGGTACAAATAGAGAAAATGCCCGGTAAGGCATTCAAAGTTATCTTCACTAGGTCCAGCAGACTCTTAAGGAATGTGGATACCATACCAGCCTCATTCCTTCAAATTAGTAACTATACTTTTAATGTTGATCACTCTTAAGTTCCTACACTTTAAGTTATTCAGTATATCCTGGTAATCCTAGCTCAGGTACTTGGCTTCACAAGGTGCTTGCCAGATATACAACCCCTTCCTTGCTCAATGTTGCTTGAGATGGAATTCCATGCGAAAAGCTCCAAAACAACTCCTTATCTCAATGGTTTTGACAGAAATTTATTAGGCAAATTCGACTTACGTGTAATTTTGCACCCACATTTGAGGACTTTGAGGAAAAAAAATAGTTTAATGTCAATAAATCTAATTTATTGAGATAAATTTTAAAACGCGGTAAGTGAATATACCAAAAATCTTGCAAATCTACATTCTCCATCCATTGCCCTTCCCTTCTCGCCCTCTGCCCAGAACTCCAAAACTCCAAGCATATTGGGGGAGGGGGTGGTCCTCAGTTCACATGTCCCTCAGCCCAGGTGCCTCCTTCCCCAGAAGTGGTTGATCTGTTTGATATTATTTACTTGCGTATTTTCTTAGTAAAAGAAAAGAGCAAAGGGAAAAGAGGGAGAGGCTGAGAGTTGGGTTTTATTTATTATTGTTTGACATTATTTACGATTATTTTAATTTAGGTCCAACATCCCAGGAGTCTCATTGCCATGGGTGCAACAGATACCAATAAAATAGCATCACGTGTACATATGTATATCTGTCTACTTCCTTTTTTACTAGTCATATTTTCTCTTAGACACACAAAGCAAATCCTGTCAAATTGCAATATACTTCTAGGCATTCCGCTTTGGATTTTTATTTTAATAAGTATAAAAGAAGGAAGAATGAACTAGAAGACATCTGTTTGTTTTATGGACTTATTTGCACCATCCAAAAGAGAATGGAAATAAACCTCTTTTAGGGAAGCATGTGCTTACGATTTGATGGCCATCAAAACTGAATAAAATAATACAAAGTAAAATAAAAACAAGATAGCAGGGATTCTATATTAATTTACATAATCCTGAGTGATTAAGACACAGATTTTTAAAAAGAGATTTTTCTTTTTTTTTTTTGCTTTTGAGAATTAACCCCCTGAAACAGAAGAAGGCAAATTTTAATTTTAACTGATAGACATAAAATTGGGATTTATGGTTATATTGGATATAATTGGTAATAATGTGTACATATACCTAGATTTGACTCTCTCTCTAGTTTCTTGAGAAAATGGAAAATGGGTAAAATTTACATTCTTGGCTGCCAAAGTGCTTTGCTTGGGAACTGAGAGGCCAAATTAGTCTTTACTGAGCACCTCAATCTTACGCAGGACTCTCTAGCAGACTGGCCCTGAGATCATATTGTAATAAATGCTTTTCTATAGAACTATATAGAATTCTCCTGATTCTAGAGTTTTGAAACATTTTTTTAAAATAATCAAAAACCACATATCTTCCTAGGTTAGAGAGCGTTTGAAAGAAAAAAAAGGATACAAGGGATATACAGTGAGGGTTTTATTGGTTGTCTCCCCCTAAAACACACACACATACACACACCCCACAGTCTTTCTTTGACATGCCAAAACCCAATCCTTCCCACCATGCAAACGCACACAGAAGGAAGGTCAAACAACAAACACTCCAGAGAGTTTTGTCAAAATTGTTAAAGCCTGCAAACAAACACAAACTCAAAATAAATTAGAAATAAACTCCAAACCCAGCCAAACACAAATTAAGCTGAGGAAATCCAAAGCAAACAATCCACAAATCTTCCAAAGGGCTGTACGGTTACTTCCTGTTCCTAGACCGCCGCCTTTGGGGGCTGCTGGAGGAGGGACCCCCCCACGTGCAGGCTGACGGAAGGGCTAGCTCCCCGGCTCCTCCTCCCCTCCCACTGCCCGGCTTCCTGGAGCCCTGCCCCAGGCCGGAGAGCTCCACGCAGAGCGCGGGGCTCTGGCCACCCCGCCGGCCTGGTATTTGGCTCCTCAGTCACCCGGCGCGTAAGTATGATGGATGATGATGGATTACAGCCCCACCAAAACCGTGTGAACTTCCCAAGGCTGCTGATTATTCTAATCGAGCCCCCAGAAGAAGCACAGAGCTTTACAAAAGCCTCCAAGGAAACCTCCCATTCCCCTTGTCTGCCTGACACAGACCCCACTACATAAAGAACCTGGCCCTGATACGGCCTCCTGTCTCTGACACACAGATCTGGGCCTCCACACTCATTGTTCAGTGATATGATTTAGCCTTGAATGAATTTTTAATGAACACCCAGAGTTATAGCACAGTGGAATGGCCACTCCAGCTTCTCCCAGGGGAAGATAACAGTTTACGAAGGCTTTCAGGTCAAAGCTTTTCTAACGTTCTCTTGCTCTGCTAGACAGTATGGTCAGAAGGCTTTCTTCTTTATTGTCTAGTCTCCTCTCTCTCTCTCTCTCTCTCTCTCTCTCTCACGTCTCTCTCTATGGCTGTCTCTGTCTCTGTAACTCTTTAGATCTTTCTTAAATCACAAAGGTCTCCAAGAGATATCATTCTGTAAGGTAAAGGCACAATGATAGAATTTGTTCATAACAGATTAATAATATCATGACTAGATCTCTACACGCAGAACTGAATTGTATATGCTGCAATAATGAAGGCTACAAAAAAGAAAAATACAGTACTACTAAATTTAGTTATGTTGGGGGTTTTTGACTTAGGTCATTTTTTGCCGTGTAAGGTTACAGCATGTGCAGTGGGAAGAAACTCTGAGTCTTGCAGAACAAGGGTTCAGTGACTGTCATTGGCCTCTTGGAATGTTCCAGGTCAATATAGACAGAATGAATAGTACCATAAATGTCTATAAAACTCCACAGATCAGTCATATTTAGAAATATAGTTGGTGTACTTGCAGCAAAGAATATAACCTCTTGGTCCTCTTTAATGCTTACCATGATCCAATTTTCAATGCTTGGGAATCTAACTCTCCTCCAACCCCCAAATATCCTACCTCTTGAATTCTTAAAATCTCTCAAAACCTGCAATAAATAAACTAGAAAAAGTTAGTCGTACTTCTCAGAGGTAGCTCTAAAACTTCTACATCAGAGGAGCTTAAGAAAATGACTCTGATTAGACAAGGGTAGGGAGAATGGGTTGAAGTTTTGTTTTGAGTTCTTTGCATAAGAATAAGAAAATGTCAATTGAATTTAGAGGTATGTAGAAAATGGTGAAGATTGTGTTAGCTTGGAAAGACTTCCTGAGCCATAGATTGGTACCACTGCCCATACTTTACAATCATGTCTACCCACTTCATACATACACTTAGCTGTTTGGGTTTTTCTCCTGATTAGCTGTGCATCTTTAAAGACTATAATATTTTGAAATAGTTCTTCCAGACAAACAACTCAGAATATACAACCATAACCTTTATTTCCTAAACAAAAAGGGTGGATAAATAAAAGCAATAGACTAGGCTTCTAGAAACCCAGATCGTGTTCCTGGCACTGCCATTAATTAACTGGGAAATTCTGAGCAAGTCCTTTCATCTCTCTGGGAATCTATTTCCTGGTCTGTAAAATTACTGAATGCAGAGAGCCCCCAGGGTCCCTTCCAGCTCATAGTCATGACTCCATCAATCTCTGTGTGATCGTGGAAGTAAATTCCTAGAAAGAGCCACATCTATATAGCTTGCTTTGTGCCATAATCAGCATAGCACCATGTGCATATAAATTCAAGAAACGCCATTGAAGGCTGATGAAGGTATTATGAAGCTGATATTATGAAGTTGGCTTGGAGAAGGCCAATGAGAAGATGAAAAGCAATAAAGTTTTCGTTTTTACTGAATACCTATTATGTGCCAGACTGACACAATGTTATGCATTTTATACCATTATCTCATTTAATCTCCCCCCAAAAAACCTATAAATAGGTATAAATAGGTAACAACCCCATTGGACTGATAAAAAAACTAAGACAGAGAGTGGATGTGTCTGACCCATAGTCTTCCAGTAAACCCACTCTTCTTGGATCCAGGCATAATGTTCCCATACCATTCTATTTCCATTTTATTCTAATAGTTCCTTCACCTCCTATCATTTACAGTATCCAAACTATCAAAGACAAGTAAAGTCTTTAAAATGTGACAATTACTCCCATGCCCCTTTCTTTTCCAACAAGGGACTGCTATGGCTTTGCTTTACTCCCCTCTGGACACACAGCCCAGTTGCTTAAAAGCCAACTCCAGCTACTTTCTAGATCAGGGTTTATCCATGTTTTATATGAAAACTGAAGGCTAACTTGTTCAAACATCATAAGCATTTAAAACATAAGCTGGTCATCATTGATTATCTTACCAATTCACAAAGATCATTTTTATAATCTATTATTACTATAACACTTGTTTTTATTATTCTGATCAACTTCTAAATGCAACATGTAAGCAAAATAGAAATTGAAATATAAGCTACAACAAAATGTATTCTTGACATATTGGCAACCTTGTCAAGAAGGGCAAGCTACTTATATCTCAAATACCTCAAATTAATTGCAGAATTACCTCATCATAGGTAACCAAAATGATGACTTTGGAGGATATTTCTACTTATGATTCCAGTTCAAAATTATGAATATATATGCAAACATTTACATACCTATACTTTAATTTCTACAGATGTGATGAAAAAGACTTTTGGACATTAGGTGAGCTTTTATATTATTCTAAGTAACTGAATCTCCAATCCTCAACGCTTCTTCATGGGAATCTATTTCCTGATCGTTAGCCAGAATGCTGTGATATTGACCTGCAAAGCCCAAGTTTGGATCTCTTCATTTATTGGTCTCAGAAATTTACCATGTTTGAGAAAAGTCCAAGATTTGGAGATCTGCACCAACAGAGCTGTTAGAATCAAAGAGCAGGATATAGTGTGATTTCCATCGCTTCAGTCAGAGTCTGCAAAATGCCAATATTTTGCATATCTTCAAAGAGCAGAATCTGTCTCCAAAAACCGTACAAAATGGCCCACTACAAAGGAAACTCCTTCAAGATCTTTGTTATTGAACTAGGACCAGAAATCAGAGGAAAACCTCTGAGAACAGTATAAAAATGACAGATATAAGAGGAGGCCGCCCACACCATGAAATGAGAGACTTTTTGCTGACAGATGAGCACCTTTGAACTCTAACCCAATAAAAGAATTAGCACTCCCAATGTATAATCAGTACAGCAAGCAAAATATGTCAACACACGATAGGCAGGATAATCAATCGACGTGCGAGGTAGGAAACAGCCAGACTAAATAGCAGTCCAGTCCCAGTGAGTCAGACAGCCCTTTCCTGCTCCTTAAATTTCTCATACCACGGGGACGAGGAATTAATATGCAATAAAGAAAAACCCCTAACAAGTAAACCAACAGAGCAAGGCTGCAAAGTCCAAACTAAGAAGTGACCCAGGATTCCCAAAACTGAGGCTCCTGACGCTTTTCTTTTTCTTAGAAGTGTTCTAAGGGTCTTTCTCTAGTCGGATAGTAGACAATTTTAAATGATCAACCACAGCCCTATTCTTTACTCTCCCTTCCCGTGAAGATTTCAGAGATAATCAATGTAGCAGGAGCTACAGACATAAAGAGGGTGAGCTTTTAATCCTGGTTGGCTGTGTGCTAACACCGACCTCAGGCAAATACTTTAACCAGGTTGGGTCTCGGGGCCGTATTCATCTATAAAAACAGAAGAATAACACTTTTTAAGGGGATTTTATAAAAATTAAAAGAAATAGATAAACTGCCTTCTGTGATACCTAAAGCGGGTAAACGGTCATGTTCAACAAAGGCAGGGTTGGCAATCGCAGTCTCCTTGTAACGTGGTGCTTTGACCCCTGCAAGCATCTAAGAAATGTGGTGACGTCCTCATATATTAAATAATAATCTCACAGGACCAAACAGAATAGCTTAGTTTCAGACGTGCATAAGACGGGGCAGATAACCCAGGTCTGAATTCCCTTTCTACCATATGTTAGCTGTGTGGTAGTGGAAGAATCACCCAATCTCTCTGGGTCACAGTCGACTCATTTGTAAAGTTGGAGAAACAGTATCTCACCAACCTGCAGGGCCGAGTCTGAGAAGAGGGAGTCACGTTCCTTTCAGTTTTTTCTCAATAACTGTGAATCGTCTGTTGCTGGTTCACCTTATCTCAGGGATCAACTTGACAAAACCAACAAGAAATCGTCTCAATTCCCAAATCTACATCCCTTCAGGAATTCAGAAATGATTCTTTCATTTTGCTTGTGTTTTCCATTTTTCCAAAGAAGAATCACTTGTGTTCTCCGCTTAAAATCACATAGTAAATCTGCAGGATTTTCACAGTGTGCTTTGCATGGTTTTTTTGTCGTAATTGTTTTAAAAACTCAGCCCCAACCTTTCTAGCTCCAAACCACAGGTGGGTATATTTTGTAATACCTTCCACTCATGCTGCCTATAATTCAAGATCCCACCTGCTTTAAACTGAATAGCTCTGTGTGATGCAATATTTTATTTTTCACTTATCTCATTTTAAATATGTTTGCTTTCCAAACAGATGCATTGCAAGAATGGCTTTTCAACTACTTGTTTTTAACCCTCCTAACTGCACCCTCCTGATATTAGCAGCACTTAAACGGGCAATTTTCTTCACTGACCATGGCAAATACCATTTGAATTAGCTAAGAATTTCTCTTTGGGTTCATGAGATAGAAGAACATTCATCCTATTGCAGCTGGCTGATGATAATAATTTTAAAGCCACTTGGAGGGAAGTAACTTAAAGTCAGAGAAGTAGAAATATTGTGAGGTTTTCTAAACAACTGCTTAACCTTGTTCTTGTGAAAAGAAAATTCTCTTTTCTGCTATGTGTGGATATAGGCAAATTCAGACATTCTAGTTTTTGTCAGTCACTGATACTACAGCTACAAAAATGAAATCTGAGGTCTAATTTGCCTTAGAATTCAGAAACTGAAGAGCTTTCAGACAGCAACAATAAGTCATTTTCCACGTTTATTTTCCATGCACATAGGACACACCACTCTGCCATCAACATGTCAGACAAAATCCAAAATGGCTTAGCACAAAAATTACCCAAAGAATAGCCATCAGAAGAAGAGATGTGACAAAACAACTATGCTAAAATAGTACTTTAACTTGAATTATATTTGCATTCATTTGTTTCCTAATACTTTTGGAGAACTTTGTGGAGAAAAGACTGGGCTTTTGTCTGGTAGTTTTTAAAATATCAAACATTCGCCCTCCATCAGCAACCCCTTCTTGGATGTGACAGTGTGATAGAATAAAGGCCAACTTTTGTTTTGGAATCTCATTGACGTGGCCTTTGGCAGCGAATGAGACCTGTTCTCGTTTATTGTGTCCTTTGTACACTGATGCCTACTTATAAGGAAGGGCAATAAGGGAGGCCTGTAACAATGTCTCAACTTTCTCCCCTAGAGACGGAGCCCCCATGGTTTCTATAATTTAGAGCATGAGCAATATTTGTTGTCACAGGAGAGAAGAAAAGTGCCAGACAAATAAGAAACATCATTTGACACTTCTCTTCCATGTTTAGGAAGTTAAGTGAGTCGTGGGATTGTGCCTAGGAATGAATGAATATCTCATCAGAGATTAGATTGAACCAGTCCCATGCACAGCACCCTCTCAAAACACAGCCTCCTCTCCCCTTTGATTATACCTGGATTATCTTAGGGCCCTTTAAAATGCTTTCCATGAACTCACAGAATAGTTATTTCAGGACAAAATAATTGACAATGCAAAACATTGTCAGTATTTTATCTTCTGCAGAGTTGCCCCTATTAGCAATAATTAAAAGGACTTACCTGCCACCAACATAAACATAAAATGCTTAGTCTTTCCTTTAGATCAAATCAGTGATAGAAATTAACGGTAAGCATAGCTCCTGCCTGTTCTCCTCTACCCATTTTAGCAATCTTGTCTGTCTCTACGTGAATATATGCACATACATGTATGTGTCTGTGCATGCATATGTCACCATAGAAGTTCTACTTTCCATTGATAGTAACCTGGTAAATTTTCATTTCTATCCTTTAAAAAAATGTGGGAAGGTGCTTCATTGTTTCAGGATGAAATTATTAACCTATATATAAATATCTGAAGACTAGTAAGAGAAACTGGGCCATTTCCATCTTCCAGAAGACATTAATGCCAAAAAAAAAAGTTTGGCAAAGCTCTTTTCTTTCTAAGCATTAAGAAAAAGATGGTCATAAAACCAAAAGGAAAGATATTCCTCTCCTCTCCAAACAATCCAGATCCCAAACTAACCACAAACAGGAATGTTTATAAAAATGACTTGCTTGCAATTCTCCTTGTTAGGCAGTTCATCCTATAGAAAAAGCCTTCTGTAAAGAACATCACTTACTGGCAGATTCATTCAGTGTTCAGGTTAAAACCCAAAGACAGCATTGCACTGTGAATTTCCCTCCTGATTTCCTGACATCTCCACTATGACAGAGCTCCACATTACATATTGTCACTGCGATGGTACCTCTAACAAAAGGACAATGCCTTCTGCTAAAGTACTAAAATAACCAAAAGTTGCAAGGCCAGATGTGTCATCCATACCTTACATAAATACTTATGTTAAAGAATTTCTTTGGGTTATGTTTGTTACAATGATCTTACTCTGGAAAACCCATGCCGTTTTCCATGAAAAATAAGACGATGTTCCCCATGTTTCTTACTTAGCTTCTGTGACACTCCATTGGCAATGCCATGGGTAGGCCATCAAAATAATACCAGACAAATGCTCCTGACAGCTGGGGTCTATCAGTTTTCACAGCAGGTTTCTTCCCCTACAGCTGACAGGAAAAATAAACATCTTCCAAAGAAAATGAAGGCAAATGCCAAATGTCTCATTGATTCCCAGTAAAAATCCCTTTCTAAATATTAATTATGATAATGTTTGACTTTAAAAGAAAGGCAAAAAGGAAAAGTTTCAGTCAGGTGGGAAGAACTTTAGGAACATTATGATCTCAACAATGTGATGTAACCAAAATATATAAGAATGTCGCTAATCTTCATTTGACTGCAGACCGACCATGGGCTTTTCAAAGGACTGGAACGACCTCTCAGTTTGGGTCAGAGACTTTTTTCTTCAGAAAGTTTCAACTGTTCAGTTCGGTGGCCATTGAATTGCAGCTCCAGAAATACTATCTACTATGGAGCACTTATTTTTATGTTTTATTTCTGGTCAAGAAAACACCAGTGACTCTAAAACATCTATGCTTTATCCAAATTGCTTTAGAAGAGAAATAAAACCAGGTTATCTTCAAAAGAACGTAGAGCTACAAGGAAGTAATAGGAACAACAGCAGCCGCAGAAAAATTAGTGACAACTCTGGGGAAAGTTGTTCCTGAGCTCAGCAGGGAATATGACAAAGGTGGTGGGTTCTAGGAAGCCAGAGACCCCATGGGGCTGGGAGGTTAACAGGGACTTGTGTTCATCAAGCCAGGTAGAGATGCCACTAAAGGCCATCAACACCTGTACTCGCTAAGCAGGTGAAAAGAGACAATGGCAGAATGATTTGAGAAATCCTGTGGCGATTCATCAGCAAGAAAGAGAAAATAGGCTTTCTTAAACAGGTGTTTAGATAACTGTCGAAAGCATTTCATTTGTGTGTGAACACTTCCCAATTCTACTATTTGCTTTTAATCCTGCCACTTGTAAGCAGAAGGCAGAAGCTAACCATTATAGGCTATTTTCTCAGTAAAGAATTACAGCATTATGAGGGTAGGGGAAAGGCACAAGTGAATGGATGGTGCATATTTTCAGGGCGTTTGAAGTTACCAATACCTGAGGGCAGATGCGAGGATTCTGTTTTAAACCTAAAGAACCACCATGTAAATGTGAGTAATTCAAAATATCAGCATAGAATCCAAGAAGAGTTCATTCAACCACAGAGAGGCCACTGTGCACCTCACCCATTACATTCAGGAACAGAAACATCCTGGTAATCACACCTCTTTCCTCCTTAAGCAGGTAGGAATTGGCCCCATCTCTTTTAGTCACAACCTATACTTAAGGAAACAACACCAAGAACCGGAAGTGACACATCCAGTCATCAAATTTAATCCTCCTCTCAACAACCGAAGCCTAAAAGGATAGTGCCAAATCAGGCATCAAATCCAGACTTTCCATCTCCCAAGTTCATGGTTCTCTCCATCCATCAGCTACACTTGGGCAAGTTCAGCAGCTGTCCCAGGCATAGTAAGAATGATATCCTAGAACGAGCTCTGGCCTGGGAAGCATGGGACCTGGGTTCTAGCTCCAGCCCCTGCAGCAAACCAACAATGGCCACGTCTTTAACCTCTCATGGTAAGTGAGCTGGATATTCCTCTTTCAATTCTAAGAATCCACAAATCTGAAATTTGAATTACAAGGAAAATGTTGAAAATGAAGAAAGAGAAGAAACTGTGGCAGGGGCTTCCTCCTGTCTGAGCAATTAAGCGACTAACAAACACATTTCTTCACAGGACACTGGCCTGCAGGCCTGGGGCAAGGCAGTTTCCTCCAAGGAAGCAATTACAGGTAGTGAAAAGGGAGAAGAGAGCCCCACTCCTTTGGCTCAACTATGAATCTTTTCCAAGGAATAGGCTTGCCACATGATTCCATTTTCAGTTCCAATTTCTCTCAAAAATGAAGAATTTGCAAGTGTACAAACCAAGCCCATAATTCCTAAGAACATGACATCTTAACATAAGATGGTCACTAAAAAGTTACATGAAGATTCTTTACCTGGAAAAGAACATGCACTTTGAAATAAAATAGGTATGTACAGAAGAATTTTGAAGATAACTAAAATAAAGACTATTTCTTAAATGAACACGGCTTTATGCAGGGTATGTTTTCATCTCCCGTAAAGGATCTTGACGTTCCACAGAATAATATAGTAGGCAAATTTGGCAATGATGGCAGTGTACAGTATTTTTCTTGTAACTTACACCTCCTATGAAGTCACTGCAGTCATGACAAACTCCAATCCTGCTGGAATGAGGTTCAGAGAACACACTGAGAGGTGATACATGGTCTAACAAGGAGAGGTCTATAATCTGTCACAACCAGGAAACAGGGTAAGGTTTCTAGATTCTTCAGGGCTAAATTCTTAGGTTCTGATGGCTTTTAAATTTTGATCAATTACTATGAACAATCTTCTTAAAATGCATTATCTTTTTCTCTACTCATTTTTGTGAGCACAAGTATTGTACCATGGGAGATTATAGCTGCTTCAGGATACCATTAAGAAATACAGAGTTGTTTGTCTTGCAATGAGTATTTTCAGAATGCTGTGCTATTTTAGGTGGCATTTCTGCTTTCTTCCCCTACATCTATTGCCAGTGTCCTCTGCCAGCTGCACAGTGGTCCATTGTCAGTAGGTCTAATTCTTGCCATCTCTCTAGTATGTTCTACGTGGTGCCACGATTGCTTAAATCCTATATTCCTGCTTGCTTTCCTTTGTTCCCATCCTTACTTCCTGCTGCCTGCTTGCACTGCCATGTTTTTATAGCCTAGGCCAACCAATGAGAACGCTCCTTTCTTCTGGTTGGTAAACCAAACAATTACAGCACATCTTTCTTTAAAACAAATCACTTCACTTCTTTCTTCTTTTTGCTTACAATTCTTAAAACTCTTCTCTGTATTAAGGTTGGAAGGTGTCACTGCTCAGACTCAGAAATTCTCAGGTGTTTCTAAGTTAACAACATCTCCAGAGGATTAGAGGGGGACCTGAGCAATAAATAGGTGGATATGATTAAAATTCTATTTTCTCTAATACAGATTACCTGCAATAATCCAAGCAAGAATCTAGGCTTCTTGAAAAGAATAAGCATGCTGTAAAGAACGAGGCAATTAATTTTTGTAAAGAATCTAGGCAACCTTAAGAGGAAGAGAATTTATGCCTCATAATATAATATTCTATGTTGTGCAAACAAATAAGAATTATAAGCTCTTTATATCAGTTCCCATTTTTTAAAATAGTTACCAGTGGAAGGCTTGTTTGTACCAATAAGTATTCCCAATAAACATGTTCGAAGGTCAGATTTATATCCTTTTGTTATTTGATTTGTTGCCCAAGTTGCTGTGTGTGACATTAGAACTTACCAGGAATTAGTGTGATATTGAAGAGAAAACTGATGTGTTTTGATAACAGAAAATGGACACCATGATCATTTACATTCCTGAATGATGTCTAATATAACCAAAGTCCAAGCTGAATATCGAATATGGAAAAAAATACAAATAATGCAGCTGAGTTTATACCAGAAACATAATATTATTCCCAAAGTAAAATAAATCACAGAGAAAGGATAAATTTTCTGTTCACAGGTATGAAACTTTGTATTTGTTTATTTCTTTTCCTTGACCTAGAACCCAAAAGCCTTTGCCTAACATGTCTGAGAAATTTGACTCCATTGAATGGAGTCAAAAAAGACAATTATTTTCATGTTTAAGACCCAAGACACTAAAATGTCCCCCAAACCATCAGCCTTAAAAATTAAATTTGACTTTTAGCAGAGATTCACCTACCCAGGCCCTCTAATACATCAATGTGTATTAAATAAAGCCCAAACCATATGGCCTAGTGAAAAATATATGGACTTTATAGTAAGAAAAATCCTCATTCTAAAACCAAGTTCTGTCATTCACAAGCATGCAACCTTGGACACATTACTTTACCTCTCGGAATCTCTATATTTTTATATGTAAAATAAAATACCACTAGTTTTGTTGTGGAGCTTGAGGCTTGGCACAGTACAGAGAAAGTACATAATAAATTATAATTATTATCATCATTATTTTCCAGAGTGCTCTGGTAAGCAGAAGGAATTACTAAATTGGGTCATGAGTCTATGATCTACGTGCTCTGAAAGTGCCTCTCAAACTGTAATGTGCAGAGAAACCACCTGAGGTCTTGTTAAAATGCAAGTTCTGACTCAGTAGATCTAGGTGGGGCCTAAGACTCTGAATTTCTAACAAGCTGCTGGGGGATTTTAATACTGCTGGTTCATGAACCACACTTTGAGTAGCAAGGCTTACTATGAATCTGGACGTTATGAATCATTACAATGTCACTGATTCCTAAGAGGCAGAAGTTTCTTAAATGAAGACTTCATATACAGAGGCACTAAGAGGAAAAAGAAAAAAGAAAGGCACCTTCCGTAAGACAATTAACCTCTTTAGGTTTACAGGGAAGAAAGAGTTTGCCTAAAGTTCCTTTCCATTAAAAAATTTTGTTTCCTTAGAGCTCAAAACCACACTTAACTTCAAATTTTCTGATTATCTGCAAGGGGGAAACTATATAGGATCCTTTGCAAATATTTAGAAGTAGTGAATTGGATACCTCACCCTGTTTGGGAAGATGAGTGTTATGGACTGATGTATCCCCCCCAAAATTCATATGTTGAAGCCCAGTGTGATAGTAGTTAGAGATGGGGCCTTTGGGGAGTAATTGGGTTTAGATGAGGTCGTGAAGGTGATGCCCTCATGATGGGATTAGTGCTCTTATAAGAAGGGGAAGAGACACGAGAGCGCTCCCCCACCTCACCCCCTCTATCTCCATCCCATGAGGATACAGAAACAAGACAATCGTCTGCAAGCCAGAAAGAGAGCCCTCACCAGGACCTGATCGTGCTGACACCCTGATCTCTGCCCTCCCAGTCCCTAGAACTGTGATAAATTTCTGTTGTTTAAGCCCCTTAGTCTATAGCGTTTTGTTATAGCAGCCCAAACTTGACTAATACAATGAGGATACTACAGAAATCTTCCTGAAACTAATCATACAGACTTATCTTTGATGGGAATTCTTTTGAAAGATCTTTGACATTAATGAGAATTTTTTAACATGGCTCCTAATAAGTTGCATTAGCAATATAAGGGACATAAGGGAATCACCAACTATAACTCCACTGTGTTTCAGATGAGAAAGCTGAGGCCCAGAAGAGGCTCCCGACTTGTTCCAACTCACTAGTATCATATAAACAAAAACAAAGACTCAGTTCTCCTAAGTTCCATTCAAAGTGCCTCACAGGCTTTGAATACTTCTTTTCTGACACAGAATCCTCATTATGTTTCATAATTAAATCACTATTAATTATCAGAGAGGTAATATATAACCCCAAACCAAAACCAGGTTGGGATATATGTAGATGACAGATGTGCCCCAACAGTCAGATGATATTTACATGGTTTCCAATGGCCCCAGAGATTTAGTCTAAGATGCAAACAAGCCAAAAAAATGTACTTTTCTCCCTCTGTCAGAATTTATAGTCAAATGCTTAAAGCTTCCATTAAGCCCATGACATTTCATCATCTTCTCAACAGTCCTGTAGTTATTCCAACTGAAATAAAGAAAAACTCACTGTTCTGGGGGACCACCTCCTGTAGGACTGGCTCAAGACCTCAGTTTCTTAGTCTGACCTTGAAAACTAAGACAAGCATCTTCAAGACTACTGAGGTTTTGTCAAATTCCTACCGTGCAAAGACCATGATGTTCTGGTTTAAAAGCTGAAAATAGCATCCTTTCAGTGGCACAGCTAAGCCCTCCATCAGATTTTATGGTAGTAAAAGTTCGGCATGGCTTTCAAAGTTTTTCTGATCTGACCAGTGGTACATTTCTCTAAGTCTACCACAACTTCTGGAACAAGCGGTCAATCTCCAGTTAGTCTGAAGAAGTCACGACTCATGACCCCTCTAATCAGAGACCTCGAAGTCACGATTGTACAAACCTCCATCTTCACCATGATGTGAAAGAAGACGGTTGTTCTTCTGAAGGGTACACAATGTGAAACATGACTGGCAAGTTTTCTCCATAAACAGAAAAAGTCTATCCCTCACAGAGCTGCCTTTATTTGAGCAAGACATTTGCAAAGCTTAGCGTCTCCTTGAATCTATTAGAAACCCTTCCCTGAGTGAGGAAACAGACATTGTAAATGAACCATGACTCAGAAACCCCCTTGTACCAGAAAATATCCTACAGATTCCAGAGGCATTTTATGTTCTGTCTATTTTCCTGACATACTAGTTCTAACTATCTGATTCATTTATTTTTTTGTTTAATGCTTTAACCAGTTTCAGTAGATTATTACAGTCAAACAAGTGATTTCTTTCAGGGTTAGGTTTTTTTTCTCCGTCTGACATTGGAAGAGTTTCAGATTCAGTTGAAGGAAAGGCTCTGTTATATACTACAGAAACACCAAATACCATATATTCAGCTTAGCTACAATAAGAAAAGCCAGACCCAGATGTCTCAAACTAAGCAGAGGAAAAGGAGGAAAGTTAAAATTTAATGTTCATTTGCAGAAACTCCCTACTTGCATACACCCCAGATAACCAGTTGGAATCAATGAAAATTTACAAGCTTACAGAATAAAAATGTAATTCACTCATCTCAGAAGACCTTGCAGCACTTTCCATTTTTAATGTCCTACAGAGATGACTTCAATGGCACCGGAATAACTCATCAATTAAGAGAAAAGAAAGGTGCATTTCCATGCTTTTTCCAGTAGAAAACACAGCTATGAATCACAAACTCGAGTTGCCTGTGCACATAACCTGTATTTGGCTTATAGGTATTCTCTCAAATTCTGTCCACATCTGGCCCATAGTTGTTCATTTGAATCAAAATATAAAAGCTGGGACTTCCCTGGTGGCCCAGTGGTAAAGAATCCACCTTGCAATGCAGGGGATGCAGGTTCGATCCCTGGTCAGGGAACTAAGATCCCACATGCCGCGGAGCAACTAAGCCTGCATGCCAAAACTACTGAGCTCACGTGCCTCAGGTAGAGCTCGCGTGACGCAAACCACAGAGCCCACATGCCCTGGAGCCTGCGTGCCACAACTAGAGAAGAGAAAACCCGTACGCCACAACTAGAGAGAAGCCCGAGTGCCACAACGAAGAACTCGTGTGCCGCAACGAAAGATCCTGCATGCCTCAACGAAGATCCCGCGTGCCGCAACTATGACCTGATGCAGCCATAAATAAATAAATTAATTAATTAAATAAATAAATCTTTAAAATAATATATAAAAAATTATTACGGCTTTTGATCCAGAGATTCCATTTCTAGAAATAAGACAGTGTGTGAAAATGTATCTGATAGAGAACAATCATACATAACAATTATTGAGCATTTATTATGAAGTAGGCATTGTCCTAAGACTTTATATCCAGTGTAGAAGCACAACTCTAAGAGCCATATACTGTCACTATATCCACATTGGTTGAGGACATGGAAGTTTCGAAAAGGTCCCTTGGTCAAACAGTAATCAGTGGCACATATTCAAAAGCCCACACTCTTAACCGCTCTACGGAAATATATGTGGATGTTACAGCATTATTAACAATAATGAAAACTCTTCACAATCAAATGCCCAACAATAGAAGCTTTGGGAAAATAAACACAATGGAATTCAAAGCAGCCATATGTTGAAGAATAGTATCATACAACATAAGAAAATGTTCGTAACATACTGAGTGACAAAATAAAGCAGGTTTTCAAAACAGATAGCATGAAGTGATGCCCTAATGGTCACATACGATTTATACAAAGGAAAATAGATGAAAAGATGTTGAAAGTGGTTATCTCTGAGGATAAGCTTATGCGTGAAGTTTTTCTCTGCTATTCTTTGTATTTAAAAATATTCTACAATAAATATTGCAGAAATACATTTCCATTTGAAAAGCTAATTAATAAAATGGCAGCCATTACCTAGTAAACTCCCTCAAAATACCTCCGCTAACACAAAAATGTCATTTTGATTGTGTCTGTTCCATCCGTTGTAACACAGATTTTTTTAAAAGCCCATGTGAAAATGTCAGCTAACAGACTTTAATAATCTTATAAGGAAGAAGTCATCAGCATTTTTCTAATGGTTCTGCCAAGTAAGTTCCTACTCCTTGGGAAGACCTTGGGGACATAGTTCTATGTGAAAGTCATTTAAAGTCTTGAGGCACAGCCCAAACTCAAACACAGCACAAATTCAAGATGGCGGACACCTAGACAGGGAGAAGGAACCTCTGATGCTCAGGCACTTCACTGGGAGATTGGTTAATGACAGCACTGTGTTCACAGCGGATGCCTGAATCTTCCAAACAGGGTGTTAAATTAATGGTCGCTCTCCTTCCTTCTCAGTTCACCCATGCTGAAAAGTGTTTTTCACCTTTTAAAATCCGTCTGATTTGAAGTAAATGGATAGTTTTCTGCACCAGTAGCATGAAACGTATGAGAGTCAGTTTATGGCAGTCACAAGTTTAGTAATTACTGAAGTAAAAGGGCTAGAAGAGTAACTAGTATGAGATTAATTGAGCTGTATGGGGAACAGAGAAAATTGTGCAATACAGGCTTGAGATTCCCTTTTCCAAATGTGAAACCATAAAATGTTGATCTCATGCAACCATCACGATAGTAACATAAGGCAAGTGGAGACGGTGGGAGGAAGAGACTGACATTGAAAGAATGCCTAGGGACAAAAGCTGGACTGAGGAGCTTCAAGATGGAGGAAGAGTAAGACGCGGAGATCACCTTCTTCCCCACAGATACATCAGAAATACATCTACACGTGGAACTGCTCCTATAGAACACCCACTGAACGCTGGCAGAAGACCTCAGACCTCCCAAAAGGCAAGAAACTCCCCACGTACCTGCGTAGGGCAAAAGAAAAAAGAAATAACAGAGACAAAAGAATAGGGACGGAACCTGCACCAGTGGGAGGGAGCCGTGAAGGAGGAAAGGTTTCCACACACTAGGAAGCCCCTTCGCGGGCGGAGACTGCGGGTGGCAGAGGGGGGAAGCTTCGGAGCCACGGAGGAGAGCGCAGCCACAGGGGTGCGGAGGGCAAAGCGGAGAGATTCCCGCACGGAGGATCGGTGTCGAGCAGCACTCACCAGCCCGAGAGGCTTGTCTGCTCACCCGCCGGGGCGGGCGGGGGCTGGGAGCTGAGGCTCGGGCTTCGGTCGGATCGCGGGGAGAGGACTGGGGTTGGCAGCGTGAACACAGCCTGAAGGGATTAGTGCGCCATGGCTAGCCGGGAGGGAGTCCGGGAAAAAGTCTGCAGCTGCCGAAGAGGCAAGAGACTTTTTCTTACCTCTGTTTCCTGGTGCGCGAGGAGAGGGGATTCAGAGCGCCGCCTAAACGAGCTCCAGAGACGGGCGCGAGCCGCGGCCATCAGCTCGGACCCCAGAGACGGGTGTGAGACGCTAAGGCTGCTGCTGCCGCCACCAAGAAGCCTGTGTGCGAGCACAGGTCACTCTCCACACCGCCCCTCCCGGGAGCTTGTGCAGCCCGCCACTGCCAGGGTCCCATGATCCAGGGACAACTTCCCCGGGAGAACGCACGGCGCACCTCAGGCTGCTGCAACGTCACGCCGGCCTCTGCCGCCGCAGGCTCGCCCCGCCTCCTCCGTACCCCTCCCTCCCCCCCGCCCGAGTGAGCCAGAGCCCCCGAAGCAGCTGCTCCTTTAACCCCGTCCTGTCTGGGCGGGGAACAGACGCCCTCAGGCGACCTACACGCAGAGGCGGGTCCAAATCCAAAGCTGAACCCCGGGAGCTGTGCGAACAAAGAAGAGAAAGGGAAATCTCTCCCAGCAGCCTCAGGAGCAGCGGATTAAATCTCCACAATCAATTTGATGTACCTGCATCTGTGGAATACCTGAATAGACAACGAATCATCCCAAATTGAGGAGGTGGACTTTGGGAGCGAAGATATTTTTTTTTTCCCTTTTTCTGTTTTTGTGAGTATGTATGTGTATGCTTCTGTGTGTGATTTTGTCTGTATAGCTTTGCTTTTACCATTTGCCCTAGGGTTCTGTCTGTCCGTTTTTTTTTTCTTTGTTTTTTTAAAAAAAATTTTTCTTAATAATTATTTTTATTTTAATAACTATTTTATTTTACTTTATTTTATTTTATCTTCTTTCTTTCTTTCTTTCTTTCTTTCTCTTTCTCTTTCTTTCTTTCTTTCTTTCTATTTTTTCTCCCTTTTATTCTGAGCCGTGTGGATGAAAGGCTCTTGGTGCTCCAGCCA
This sequence comes from Eschrichtius robustus, assembly GCF_028021215.1. Lineage (NCBI taxonomy): Eukaryota > Metazoa > Chordata > Mammalia > Artiodactyla > Eschrichtiidae > Eschrichtius > Eschrichtius robustus. Next base: position 49,545,241 of record NC_090829.1, read on the forward strand.
GGCATCAGGGCTGTACCTCTGAGGTGGGAGAGCCAACTTCAGGACAGTGGTCCACAAGAGACCTCCCAGCTCCATGTAATATCAAACGGTGAAAATCTCCCAGAGATCTCCATCTCAACACCAAGACCCAGCTTCACTCAATGACCAGCAAGCTACAGTGCAGGACACCCTATGCCAAACAACTAGCAAGACAGGAACACAACCCCATCCATTAGCAGAGAGGCTGCCTAAAATCATAATAAGGCCACAGACACCCCAAAACACACCACCAGACGTGGACGTGCCCACCTGAAAGACAAGATCAAGCCTCATCCACCAGAACACAGGCACTAGTCCCCTCCACCAGGAAACCTGCACAACCCACTGAAACAACCTTAGCCACTGGAGACAGACACCAAAAACAACGGAAACTATGAACCTGCAGCCTGCGGAAAGGAGACCCCAAACACAGTAAGTGAAGCAAAATGAGAAGAAAGAAAAACACACAGCGATGAAGGACCAAGGCAAAAACCCACCAGACCTAACAAACGAAAAGGATGTAGGCAGTCTACCTGAAAAAGAATTCAGAATAATGATAGTAAAGATGATCCAAAATCTTGGAAATAGAATAGAGAAAATACAAGAAATAATTACCAAGGACCTAGAAGAACTAAAAAGCAAACAAACAATGATGAATAACACAATAAATGAAATTAAAAAGTCTCTACAAGGGATCAATAGCAGAATAACTGAGGCAGAAGAACGGATAAGTGACCTGGAAGATAAAGCAATGGAAATAACTACTGCAGAGCAGAATAAAGAAAAAAGAATGAAAAGAACTGAGCACAGTCTCAGAGACCTCTGGGACAACATTAAATGCACCAACAATCAAATCATAGGGGTCCCAGAAGAAGAAGAGAAAAAGAAAGGGACCAAGAATATATTTGAAGAGATTATAGTTGAAAACTTCCCTAATATGGGAAAGGAAATAGTTAATCAACTCCAGGAAGCACAGAGAGTCCCATACAGGATAAATCCAAGGAGAAACATGCCAAGACACATATTAATCAAACTATCAAAAATTAAATACAAAGAAAAAATATTAAAAGCAGCAAGGGAAAAACAACAAATAACACACAAGGGAATCCCCATAAGGTTAACAGCTGATCTTTCAGTAGAAACTCTGCAAGCCAGAAGGGATTGGCAGGACATATTTAAAGTGATGAAGGAGAAAAACCTACAACGAAGATTACTCTACCCAGCAAGGATCTCATTCAGATTCGATGGAGAAATTAAAACCTTTACAGACAAGCAAAAGCTAAGAGAATTCAGCACCACCAAACCAGCTTTACAACAAATGCTAAAGGAACTTCTCTAGGCAGGAAACACAAGAGAAGGAAAAGACCTACAATAACAAACCCAAAACATTTAAGAAAATGGTAATAGGAACATATATATTGATAATTACCTTAAATGTAAATGGATTAAATGCTCCAACCAAAAGACATAGACTGGTTGAATGGATACAAAAACAAGACCCGTATATATGCTGTCTACAAGAGACCCACTTCAGACCTAGGGACACATACAGACTGAAAGTGAGGGGATGGAAAAAGATATTCCATGCAAATGGAAATCAAAAGAAAGCTGGAGTAGCAGTTCTCATATCAGACAAAATAGACTTTAAAATAAAGACTATTACAAGAGACAAAGAAGGACACTACATAATGATCAAGGGATCGATCCAAGAAGAAGATATAACAATTGTAAATATTTATGCACCCAACATAGGAGCACCTCAATACATAAGGCAAATACTAACAGCCATAAAAGGGGAAATTGACAGTAACACAGTCATAGTAGGGGACTATAACACCCCACTTTCACCAATGGACAGATCGTCCAAAATGAAAATAAGTAAGGAAACACAAGCTTTAAATGATACATTAAACAAGACGGACTTAATTGATATTTATAGGACATTCCATCCAAAAACAACAGAATACACATTCTTCTCAAGTGCTCATGGAACATTCTCCAGGATAGATCATATCTTGGGTCACAAATCAAACCTTGGTAAATTTAAGAAAATTGAAATCGTGTCAAGTATCTTTTCTGACCACAACGCTATGAGACTAGATATCAATTACAGGAAAAAACCTGCAAAAAATAGAAACACATGGAGGCTAAACAATAGACTACTTAATAACCAAGAGATCACTGAAGAAATCAAAGAGGAAATAAAAAAATACCTAGAAACAAATAACAATGAAAACACGATGACCCAAAACCTATGGATGCAGCAAAAGCAGTTCTAAGAGGGAAGTTTATAGCAATACAATCCTACCTTAAGAAACAAGAAACATCTCAAATAAACAACCTAACCTTATACCTAAAGCAATTAGAGAAAGAAGAACAAAAAAACCCCAAAGTTAGCAGAAGGAAAGAAATCATAAAGATCAGATCAGAAATAAATAAAAAAGAAATGAAGGAAACGATAGCAAAGATCAATAAAACTAAAAGCTGGTTCTTTGAGAAGATAAACAAAATTGATAAACCATTAGCCAGATTCATCAAGAGGAAAAGGGAGAAGACTCAAATCAATAGAATTAGAAATGAAAAAGGAGAAGTAACAACTGACACTGCAGAAATACAAAGGATCATGAGAGATTACTACAAGCAACTCTATGCCAAAAAATGGGCAACCTGGAAGAAATGGACAGATTCTTAGAAATGCACAACCTTCCAAGACTGAACCAGGAAGAAATAGAGAGTATGAACAGACCAATCACAAGCACTGAAATTGAGACTGTGATTTAAAATCTTCCAACAAACAAAAGCCCAGGACAAGATGGCTTCACAAGCGAATTCAATCAAACATTTAGAGAAGAGCTAACACCTATCCTTCTCAAACTCTTCCAAACTATAGCAGAGGGCGGAACACTCCCAAACTCATTCTACGAGGCCACTATCACCCCGATACCAAAACCAGACAAAGATGTCACAAAGAAAGAAAACTACAGGCCAATATCACTGATGCACATAGATGCAAAAATCCTCAACAAAATACTAGCAAACAGAATCCAACAGCACATTAAAAGGATCATACACCATGATCAAGTGGGGTTTATCCCAGGAATGCAAGGATTCTTCAATATATGCAAATCAATCAATGTGATACACCATATTAACAAACTGAAGGAGAAAAACCATATGATCATCTCAATCGATGCAGAGAAAGTTTTCAACAAAATTCAACACCCATTTATTATAAAAACCCTGTAGAAAGTAGGCATAGAGGGAACTTTCCTCAACATAATAAAGGCCATATATGACAAACCCACAGCCAACATCGTCCTCAGTGGTGAAAAACTGAAACCATTTCCACTAAGATCAGGAACAAGACAAGGTTGCCCACGCTCACCACTATTATTCAACATAGTTTTGGAAGTTGTAGCCACAGCAGTCAGAGAAGAAAAAGAAATAAACGGAATCCAAATCGGAAAAGAAGAAGTAAAGCTGTCACTGTTTGCAGGTGACATGATACTATACAGAGAGAATCCTAAAGATGCTACCAGAAAACAACTAGAGCTAATCAATGAATTTGCTAAAGTAGCAGGATACAAAATTAATGCACAGAAATCTCTAGCATTCCTATACACTAATGATGAAAAATCTGAAAGTGAAATTAAGAAAACACTCCCATTTACCATTGCAAAAAAAGAATAAAATATCTAGGAATAAACCTACCTAAGGAGACAAAAGACCTGTATGCAGAAAATTATAAGACACTGATGAAAGAAATTAAAGATGATACAAATAGATGGAGAGATATCCCATGTTCTTGGATTGGAAGAATCAACATTGTGAAAATGACTCTACTACCCAAAGCAATCTACAGATTCAATGCAATCCCTATCAAACTACTACTGGCATTTTTCACAGAACTAGAACAAAAAATTTCACAATTTGTATGGAGACACAAAAGACCCAGAATAGCCAAAGCAATCTTGAGAAAGAAAAACGGAGCTGGAGGAATCAGGCTCCCTGACTTCAGACTATACTACAAATCTACAGTAATCAAGATAGTATGGTACTGGCACAAAAACAGAAATATAAATCAATGGAACAGGATAGAAAGCCCAGAGATAAACCCACGCACATATGGTCACCTTATCTTTGATAAAGGAGGCTAGAATATACAATGGAGAAAAGACAGCCTCTTCAATAAGTGGTGCTGGGAAAACTGGACAGCTACATGTAAAAGTATGAAATTAGAACACTCCCTAACAGCATACACAAAAATAAACTCAAAATGGATTAAAGACCTAAATGTAAGGCCAGACACTATCAAACTCTTAGAGGAAAACATAGGCAGAACACTCTATGACATAAATCACAGCAAGATCCTTTTTGACCCATCTCCTAGAGAAATGGAAATAAAAATAAAAATAAACAAATGGGACCTAATGAAACGTAAAAGCTTGTGCACAGCAAAGGAAACTATAAACAAGACGAAAAGACAATCCTCAGAATGGGAGAAAATATTTGCAAATGAAGCAGCTGACAAAGGATTAATCTCCAAAATTTACAAGCAGCTCATGCAGCTCAATATCAAAAAAACAAACAACCCAATCCAAAAATGGGCAGAAGACCTAAATAGACATTTCTCCAAAGAAGATATACAGATTGCCAACAAACACATGAGAGAATGCTCAACATCATTAATCATTAGAGAAATGCAAATCAAAACTACAATGAGATATCATCTCACACCGATCAGAATGGTCATCATCAGAAAAATCTACAAACAATAAATGCCGGAGATTGTGTGGAGAAAAGGGAACCCTCTTGCACTGTTGGTGGGAATGTAAATTGATACAGCCACTATGGAAAACAGTGTGGAGGTTCCTTAAAAAACTAAAAATAGAACTACCATACCACCCAGCAATCCCAGTACTGGGCATATACCCTGAGAAGACCAGAATTCAAAAAGAGTCATGTACCAAAATGTTCATTGCAGCTCTATTTACAATAGCCAGAACATGGAAGCAACCTAAGTGTCCATCGACAGATGAATAGATAAAGAAGATGTGGCACATATATACAATGGAATATTACTCAGCCATGAAAAGAAACAAAATTGAGTTATTTGTAGTGAGGTGGATGGACCTAGAGTCTGTCATACAGAGTGAAGTAAGTCAGAAAGAGAAAAACAAATACCATATGCTAACACATATATATGGAATCTAAAAAAAAAAAAAAATGGTCATGAAGAATGTAGGGGCAAGACGGGAATAAAGACACAGACCTACTAGAGAATGGACTTGAGTATATGGGGAGGGGGAAGGGTAAGCTATGACAAAGTGAGAGAGTGTCATGGACATATATACACTACCACATGTAAAATAGATGGCTAGTGGGAAGCAGCCGCATAGCACAGGGAGATCAGCTCGGTGCTTTGTGACCACCTAGAGGGGTGGGATAGGGAGGGTGGGAGGGAGGGAGATGCAAGAGGGAAGAGATATGGGAACATATGTATATGTATAACTGATTCACTTTGTTATAGAGCAGAAACTAACACACCATTGTAAAGCAATTATACTCCAATAAAGATGTTAAAAAAATAAATAAATAAATAATAAAAAAATAAAGAATGCCTGCTGTATGCCAGACGCTATATACATATATGTAAATTAAATCTTTGTGACAACCCTTGTTAGGTAGAAACTAATCAACCCCTAATTTATAGATGAGGATATTAAGAACCAGGGAGCTCTATACCCAGAGCTTACATTCCTTCCACTGGGCTACATTTCTTCAAAAACAGGCATGCATACACAAGAGAGAGCTTCTCAAGGTGTGAACCCTTTTTTGAGTCTTTTTTTCAAAAACTTCTTGATTCTTCATTTACTCACTTTTCCTCAGATGTTACAGACATGCTAATACATGTATAATTTTTTAGCTTTTCTGTTCTCTTTTTCCATCAAAATCATGATGTTGAAATGTATACTATCATTTGAAGTCACAGAGTTATGCTAGTCTCTGTTTTCTTTATCAAATGCTATTCTTTTTAGTTCTTAAGGCAGTGTAATAGCCTTGTAGATTGTTGAGGTAACAGATTTTCACTTCGTTTAGTTCAGTCTGGGTAGCTTAGGATGTCAAAGAAAGAGGTGTCATGGATACTATAGATACATATTTTCACATTTTTGTTCTCAGTCCAAAAGAAAAGGAAACCTCTTCAGCTAGTCAAAAGAAATTCACTGTCTTTATTAACTATAAACAATGATAGAGAGGAATCTTATCAATTTGGATATTAAAAAGAAAGCAACCTTATGGTTACTAGTAGGGAGAAGGAAGCAGGGAGGGGCAAGACAGGGGTATGGGATTAAGAGATACAAACTACTATGTATAAAATAGATAAGCAACAAGGGTACAGCACAGGGAAATATAGCCAATATTTTATAATAACTTTAAATAGAGTATAATCTATAAAAATATTGAATCACTATGCTGTACACCTGAAACTAATATAATATTGTAAATCAACTATACTTCAATTTTAAAAAAAGAAAGGCAACCTTGTGTTGACCAAAGAGTTGTAGTGAACTTGGCATGGTTAAGCTAACTGACACCTCAATTCTGGTCTGAGTATACCACACCCTAAGTTATTCACAGCACATCTTGAACAGATAATGGGATGGCCAGGGAGAGAATATTTATTAAAATAAATAGCATCATATCACAGAGAGAAGTTTGGGGATTATTACTATTTTTTTACCATCATTTTTTTTAACTCCTTTTCAGGGCAAAACGTGTTTGAATGGTACCTGACGTGGCAACAAAAGACAAAAAAATCAATGAAGAGGTGAATCAAATTGTTATGGGCTGAATTGTGTGCCCCACAAATACATATGTTGAAGTCCTAACCTCCAGTACCTCAGAATGTGGCTATATTTGGAGAATAGAGTCTTTAAAGAGGTAATTAAAAAATGAGGTCACTAAAGTGGGCCCTAATCCAATATGTCCTTATAAGAGGAGGAGATTAGGATAGAGACAGTATATGTGCACTGTAGAAAGACCACACGAGGACACAGCAAGAAGGCAACCTGCTATCTGCAAGCCCAGGAAAGAGTCTTCAGGAGAAAACAAACCTGCCAGCACCTTGATCTTGAACTTCCAGCCTTCAGAACTGTGAGAAAATTAATTTCTGTTGTTTAAGCCACGTAATCTGTTGTATTTTATTATGGCAGCCTTAGCAAATTAATACACGAATCTTGGAAATTTGTTGAAAAATATGCCAATGAAGTAGCAGTAGCTATATTGTACTTTTTTGTATTTGCAAAATATTTTGTATCTCAAACTATTTCTTAAAAACAAAGCTCTTAAGGATTTTATCTACCATTTTAGACCAACAAACCAAGACAATGAGAGATTTTTGTGGTGAAAAGACATTGGAATCAAAGGCAGAAGCCCTGGGTCTGAGTTTTCACTCTGCCACCACCTGGAAAGTTCTGGGCCAGGTACTGGGAGGGGATAAAGTTAAAAAGATGATACAAGGAAAATGAAGAGAGATTCTGCCTTCAAGAAGCTCATAGTCTAGGAGAAGAGCCAGATAAGTGGCTAACTACAAAACAAAGCCAAAAACTAAAGTATGTAGCCCAAATAAAGAGTCATGGGAACAACAGGCAGAGTGTAGTTCAATGAGAAGCCCACGCACCGCAACGAAGAGTAGCCCCGCTCACCGCAGCTAGAGGAGGCTTGAGCACAGCAACGAAGACCCAAAGTAGCCAAAAATAAAAATAAATAAAATAAATAAACTTATAAATAAAGACATCTGAAAGGTATCACAATCTGTAGAACGAGAGACTGGAGTCATCTCTAAAGTCCTTTGTAAGTAGACAGTTCTCTGTCTCTGAAACCCCTCTACTGTAAATGACTTGGGTAGTTAATAACAGTCAGAATGTGAAGTCAGAATACTTGATCAGATATGCTATGTATATGTTTTTTGTGATATTCCAGCTATAAGCTCGCAAAACTGCTAGACAAGTCAATCAAGCCTCCTGTCAAGACACTGTGTGTGTGTGTGTGTGTGTGTGTGTGTGTGTGTGTGTGTGTGTGTCTATCTGCCTTAGGAGTGATGTGGAGATTTCATTTTCATAATTAAAATCATTTTGTAGTAAAAATAATAGTAACATTGATTCAGATTTAGTCTAAGCAGTGGATGCAACCTCAAATTAAATTGTCAGGGGAACAGAATGTATCTATCTTATTCTCCATCACAAGCCCAGAGCCTAGCACAGTATCCAGCACGTAGCACATATTCAACAAATATTCTATCAGGTCATATGTAAAATTTATGGGGAGAAAACATCTTGAAAATGCAGCTCCAGAAATATCCTAATTTATACATGGTCCAGCAGCTGGATGAATGTTTTAATGAGCAGGTTGAATGGATTTGACATGAGAAGATTTGGGTTCCAGGGCTTTCCACACTCAATAGTTGTGCAATCTACACCATGTCACTACACCTCTCAGTCTCCCTGTCGTTATTGGTCAGATGGGGTCAGTGATACCAAAACTGCTATGTATCAATGGATTGTTGTGAAGATCAAATAAAATAATGTGCATGAAAATTCCTTGAACACAAGGTGAGAGGAATGATACAAATGCACAATTAGGTCGTCTGTATGTTGCAAAGAGTCCCACTGTCTCTCTTGCACCTCAAAGTTCAGAGACACAGTTTGACTTGTACTTTGGAGACTTCAAAGGGACACAACTTTAAAAAAAAGAAAAAAAGGTGAAAAATAAATAAGAATGGCTTGAGTTAAGAGAAGTCAGAAGTGGAAAGTCCATTGATGCCTGCCCCAGCGAGATCTGAATTTGAACAATAAGTCCATCCCATTCATAGAACCAGCTAAAAGTAATTTGTTTTTCAATAAATCCTCATTTCCAATATTCTGGATGGCCTCTGGCAGAAAATGTTATATAGCTGTAAAATGTAATCATCAGGGCCATTTTAAGACTTTTGCCTGTCCTAGCTACTTAATTTTGGAAGCTGCATCTTACATTATATCAAAATTAAAATGTACCCACATCCCATATTCAATATAACTCAAACACAACCCTAGATGAGTTGAATTGTAGTTGGCTGGCCAACATAATACTATACTGATAAATGTTTAGTAATTTTCATTTTACCACTTTCATTCATATTTGAAGCCAGTAATTTTTGTCAAGGCTCAAATATTTTGAGTAGACCCTTAAAAAACTAAACTAAACTAAAAAACCCAGGCACTCAGCCCATAGCGGTAACAGATAAAACAACCCCGTCTTTCATAATTGTGCAATTAGTCACTTCGTGTAATTGCACTGGATTTTGAAAGAGAAGAAAAAGTCCTCACTCACTGTTTCCTAGTAATCTTTGTCCACAAGTCTATTTTCCCCACCTGCTATGTTTGCCTAAGACCGGTCATTTGTTACCTGCTAGTTCCAATTGATTTCCTTTGCCTTTGCCTCCTTTAGTCAGGAGTGCAAAGAACAGACTGTACGATTTATACCGGCCATCCAGTACCAATCATTAGATAACGAGACCCTTTACTGAAAGCATTTAGAGTAAAACAATACTTTCAGTTTACCTTTGCTTTCATTTCCTTCTTTATTACACTAGGTTCAAAGCGAGGCCAAAAATGGTATCACAAGGCCTATTTAGACATCCAAGCGAAGAATGCTAAGTCACTCTAAGTAAGTCCTTCGGCTCCAGTAGAATTTTACACATTTTCAGGTGCAAGTTTCCAACAACATTTGGGGGTTTGGTTTTCCCCTTGTCTGCTTCAGACACTGTCTTTACATATAAGGGGAAATGAGTCATATTAAATTATTCTCCAGCAAATGTCCTATAAAGCCATATCTAAGTCATCCTGTTTGCTAATAAAAAGATAAGATTTGTCCTCTGAAAGACACAGGGATGGACCATGCCAAAAGACTAATAGCGGAGTTAGATAAACCCAAAGTTGTTAGCTGGTAGGGGAATCTGAACTTACGGCCTTTCTTCAAGTGGGCGGGGTAGGAAGGGAGTAGCAAGGATCTGTCAGCCTTGAAAACTCAGGCTTGTGGCAGGGATGCTGGGAACTTCCTGCGGTTACTAAGAGGCTACAATACCTTGCATAGATGTCTTGATAATTATTTTCTAAAGTTGACACTGCCCACTGGCTTACCTTTGCTAGTAGCACATTATCAAGACCAGTATCTTCCAGAATTCTAGGATTCTAAGATCTATTCAGAAGAAATAAAGGTCTCTTGCAACAAATGTGAGGGGAAAAAAGTCCATATTTTAAACATTGAGCTCAAGTTGACTTCTGTAATTTGTAATTCCCAGTCAGATTTCCTGATTTACTCACCCGATTGGACTCAAGGTCTCACAGACTAATTTCAACATTTGCCAAGGTGAATACAATTAGGTAGGCTGGTCTGCCATAAATCCTAAAGCCAAATATGCATGGTTTTGAGATTTTCAGATCATTTTATTTAGGATCTCGGTTCATTCTCCTGGATTAGTGTCTACATATGTAAATCCCTACAAGAGTCAAGCATAAAAGGTAAATGAGGTGTCAGGCAATAGAGAATGGTAAAGATAGGGGGACTGGAGAGGCCATGCGTCATCCACAGGAAGCAGTTGCCATTCAGCGATGGTTGACTGATGCCATGAAGAAAACTGGCCTGGTGTGGTCAGATAGTCTGATACTTCAAGAGAAGTAAGAAGTTTGGATTTCTGTGTGAGGTTCCCCATTTTGTTTGTTTGTTTGTTTGTTTTACACAATGGGTTAACCTAGCCTGTATATATCAGCAACTCACATGTAGTCCAGGGGGCCAAGAGTTTGAGACCTGGTATGGATCCTATTTAATTCTGCCACATTGGCATGAATAATGGTGAAAGTACCACTGCCATTCTTTTGTTTTCATTGTTTTATTTAGCCTTAGCTGATCTCAAAAAGTTACTTAAGTATATTCAACAACAAGGAAGTGTGGCAATGAATAACGATCTATGAAACAGCAAAGCAGGTGTCAAAGTCACACACACACACACACACACACACACACATTCTTCCTTAAAAACTACCAGAAAAACGTTAAAATATGAAAATTCATTGTATGGATAAATTACTTCAAACTTGTAGACTATAAAAAGTCCAGTTAAGCTATGCATCTATTTCATCTGTTCTCTTTACTATTGGATTTTAAAATGTGTGCTCAGTGAGGTGACCCTTCTATCAAAGACTACAAACAGTGCTTAAAGATATGCAGCACCTTCTTAAAGAAACACACACATTCTTATAAGCACAATTAAAAGGGGAAAGGTTAAAGGCTACGCTAGATTGTTCTATTCTGTGCCAAGAGTCTGCTCCAGCTGCAACTAAATAGTGGTTCTCAGGCTTAATTAAATAAAGACCCGTGTAAATTCTAACTGTTTACTATGTGATTAGAACTTCTCTGGGCAAAAAAAAAAAAAAAACCAAACTCATATTTGATTTCCTTGTTGTCCGCACTTGCCCAAACGCTTTACCCACCAGGTATGTACTGAAGCTGTGTAAACTCAACATTTTTCTTTTGGAATCAAGGGTAAGATATAAAAGTTTATAGAAACAGTGCAACCCAATTGTGGAAAATTCATTTTATGTGAATGAAAAAAAAATAGTCTCTATCATTACAACCGATGTTGTCATGAAGAAATTTCTCCCAATAACACTGAGAGCAGTAGTTCTTAACCTTGGGGTAAGAATCATCTAGGGCACCTGTTAAAAATACAAATACCCAGACCCGTCCCCAGAGGTTTACTGTGACTGTGGGTAGGACCCCCTAAGGGATTTGAATGCAGATCCAAGGACCACATGTGAAGAAGCACCAGTCTAGAGAAAAGTCCTGCTTCCAAGTTGAACATAGTAGTGCTATCGTCTGAATTCATTTTGGGGAAAAAATTGGTTTATTCTTAATAAAGGGGAGTAGCTGGAGTAGCCTCTTCAATTATACCTATTCTTCAGTTTCAAACTAATTAACTAATAATTTTGTTTCCTTTAATATTTTTAAAATTCAGTGTATTTAAATAATGAATATCATGTGTCCTATAATATTTTTAAAATTCAGGTCATTTAAAAAGTACACAGATTCTGAGATAACGTACAAAATATACAGTCAAAATTTTGATATTTGCAAAATCCTTAGGAAAATAAGCACACTTTACAAGCAAGCAAGTATGAATGCATAATTCAGTTAGTTTTTCTTTAATTTGTCCTTGGCATTGATGAAGAACAAATTAGCTGCTCTCCTTGGGTGCCTACCAGAAATAATAGTAACAAGTCGAGCTTTTCTCCCCACCACAGTAATATGTTCCTTTGTAGATAAGCACTGTGGAGAGGTAAAATAATGTCTTTTAAAAGTTTACTGTTTTCCTGTTCTAAGATGTAAATGATAGAAGAAGGACTGGGAGCTATTTCAGAAATATTTATTCCATTGAGACAATGGATTTTGGTCATTAGAAGAAAGAATCGTGGACTGTCAAAATGAAACAAAAAATTTTGCTTTTTGCAAAACAGATTTTGCTCTACAGCAAGTTTCAGTACATAGAGTGGGCACACCTTCTCACAATATTGTACATTATTGTCTTACAGAACGAACTGAGGGTACAGGTAGACATATTATGGGAAAAGCTTTAATGATGTGAGGCAAATTTTTAAGAGAGGAGATGTTTTGATTTTTAAAGAATTCAATAAATATAACGATTGAGTTAAGAAATGTGTTTTTCTTGTTTTTGCTCTCAAAACTATTCAAACAATGTATTAATCTCCAGGCTGTTTCATCAATCTTTTATGATGTGTTACGAGGAGTTTTTCAAATTTAAACTTCATTACATCATTTTATAGTTATAAACCCTGACCACTATAATTCTTGGTTTTAACTAGGCCATGAGGAGAGGAATGTATTCATTAGGCTAGTCCAGTGCTAGAAGCCTATAGTTTAACCAAGGTTAAAACAAATAAGATGCCAACGTTCACAATTCCAAGTAGACTCAAGAAGCTGAAAAATTAATTTAAAAACAACATAATGCATTTCTCTAATTATATTAGTTTGTCGCTGTTTCATCATTTATGGAAATGCAGAAAGATGCAGCAATCATTGTCTTTTTCTATATCTAGAAAGGAGACGTAAGTGATTCTTAGCAGTAAGAAGTTATTTGTGCTTGGATCTCCTGTGCCACAGCTTCTTTAACTAGCTCCTGGGTAGAATTCATTAATTTTTATTAACAGGGAAAACATTTGTTCCCGTGACAATATTTGCATTGCCTGAATGATTTTCACCTCTGGCACAAGGTGTGCTATCGGCTCATACATCACCCGATTACTTGGAGAGCAGAAAGACCCTCAGTCATTAGTGAGTGAATTAAAGATGATCTTAAGAGCTATTAATCACAGTGACAAAAGCCTTAATGTTTCTGTGACCCTAGTGGAGCCTGGGGACTCAAAGGGAAGCAGAGGGAGAGAAAATGGAAACATATGTTTTCTCCAAAATAACCTACCTTAGGAGAACTGTCAAAGAGAGAGTCACATCAAACTAAGAAATTCTGCCAGCCACTGGCCTCTGGATTATGTGTCTATTTATCTTCTTGTGAACCCATGTTTCCTTTTAAAATATATGTTTCTTGTTATAGACAGTTAGAGAGCCAAAGCCATTGTCTTTTGTATTTTTAATATCTCTATTTAAAGTGTATTCAGAAGGACTTGTACTTCTGCTAAACTACCTTCCTTGAAAAACTTCAACGAAAATTGTATTCAGTCGGCTAACCACATAAATCAGGATAAAAACAAGCAGACAATAGCAGTAAAGCACCATTATAAACATTAATTCAAGCAGATACAATATTCCAATAATGGACCAAAACGGTAACATTATTAAGTACTACAGTAGGTTACAACACTTAATCATTCTTCAATATATCTGGCTACATTCGTCTGGATGTTTACAAGATTATAATGGCATCAACTCCACTGTTAATAACGTAGGCACTTGCTGGAATTTCAATTATCTTTTGCAATATGTTGACGTAAGGAACAGACTACAACTGGCTATTTCTGAATATGGTGAGAAGAGCCATATCTCCTTATTTGTATGCATGTCTTTGTTTACATAGCTGAGGTAAAAATATTGCATTGTGCTCATATTTTGTAACTGGTTCTGCCTCTATGATTAAAAAAAAATAGGAAATTCTAGCTAAATGGCTTTTCTACCTGTCAGTTTCTTTGATGTGATTTAGATTAGCAAAAAAGTATTGCTGAAATTACAGTTTTCTCTTTTTAATACTGATACCAAATGGCCACACATACAAATTTTCTTTCAATTTTCAGTGCCTGGTACAGTAACTAACACATAATTGGGGCTCAATCACTTTGTGTTGGCTGATTGAAATAGATAAATAAATAACATTGAAAAACAAATATTATTGTGGATGAGGAATACTAAGAATTTTCAGAAATTTTATTTTTATTTATTCATTCTCAATAAACTTTTATTTTATATTTTGACTAAAGAGCCCAGATCATCAGTTCAACTGAAAAGCTTGAGATTGAACTACAGAAGACTATTTTCTTATTTATTAGAAAGAACATTTTTAAGCATAAGTATCTTTCTGGAACCGTAGAGAAGATAAAGGAAAAAATTATATAAAATTAATTTGCTGTACCAAAAAACATTTTTTTAGAATAATTTAAAAGTTCCATGAGAAAAATAAAACCTCCTTAAGAACCAATCCGTTTTTGTATTCTACTTTACCATTTATAGAACCCTATGAACTAGATTTCATTATTTTCTCCCATCTCCCAGATGAGGAAACCAAAACTTAAAATATTAAAGTAACTTTCCCTAGTGTCACAAATCTAACTAAGGGGCAGAGAATGCCAGGTCTTCTGGCTTCAAATCCAGTTCTCTTGCCATTAAACTAAGCTGTGTCAAATGCAAAGAAAATATCTAGGTTAACACAGAATCAGTCTTTGAAATTTGGTCTCTGATAAAACCTACTTTCTACACAGGAAGTCATACTATTAAAGGCTATAGGTGACATCCAAATACTAACTTCTTTGCAATTATTAGTCAAAAAAGAGAAAAGTTTAGGAAACTCATGTCAGATCCACTGATAGAATATCAAAAATTTGTGAACAAAATGTTCATGGAAGCACCTTCTTTGGTAACCACACAGATTCAAATTACAACTCTATCCATTTAACAGAATCAAGCTTTCTGGAATGTTATTCCTGGGGACAAAAACCTTCTTTATTTAATTCCCTCTTCTCCCCCTGCAATCCCCAGCAAATAAGAGTAAAGATATTCTTGAGTTAAAGAAAAATGAAAAGTATAGATTTACAGAGAAATCTGTTTTCATTTGGCATTTTTCCTTCTCCCCAGGCACTAAAAGGAGATCCATTATAATCTCAGAGTAAAGTTCAACACTCAGGAGATTGGAACTTTTTTTCTAAAAACTATTGAAAAATTACTGTTGAATGGTTAGACTTCCTAAGATTTCAGCAGAGCCTAATTGCAATGTCATATATAAAGTGACAAGGGCTTCCGTGGTGGCGCAGTGGTTGAGACTCTGCCTGCCAATGCAGGGGACACGGGTTCGAGCCCTGGTCTGGGAGGATCCCACATGCCGCGGAGCGGCTGGGCCCGTGAGCCACAACTGCTGAGCCTGCGCGTCTGGAGCCTGTGCTCCGCAACAAGACAGGCCGCGATAATGAGAGGCCCGCGCACCGCGATGAAGGGTGGCCCCCGCTTGCCACAAATGGAGAAAGCCCTCGCACAGAAAACGAAGAGCCAACACAGCCATAAATAAATAAATAAATAAACAAACAAACAAACAAACCCAAAAGTTAAAAAAAAAAAAGTTTAAAGTGACAAGACACTCATAACCATTTCATCTCTTAAATGTACTAAAGAGATGTGGTACTCATCCAGTGGCTCCAAAAAGGTCCAGGACACAGCTAATTTCTACTATTTATTGAGCATTTACCATAAGCCAAACACTAGTTTCAGCACTTGGCTTATGTTAACCTATTTAGTCCTCATAATAGCCCATGAAGTAAATATTACTATTATCCCTATTTTATACGAAGGAAACTGAGCAGAGATGTTAGGTAAATTACTATGTGATGAAAAAGCCATGATTCAACCCAGATAGTGTAGCTCCAGAGCCCACACACTTAATTCCTAAACTATATACCTTCTCACTCTGCCCTTCACCCTTAGCTTCCCAAATACAGGATAACAGTAAGAATAGTTTTAAAAAAGATACATTCATCTAATCCTAAGTCACAAATATTCAAGTTCCTGAGTCAAAAATTGACATTCAAACATTTTCAATTGCAACAGAGATTCAGGAGCAAGTAGTTTATGGCAGAGCTGGACTCAGGAAACACAGGGAGAGAAGTAGGAAGAGAGAGAAGCCAGAAGTAAATAAAGGGTTTGTTATCAAGTGAATCACCACTGAGAACTGAGGAAAACTGTATAGATCAGCATGGCTGAGGTGAGGAAGCTGGGGGTTTTGTCCACCAATTCCCATCAGTCATTTGTTGAGAGCTGATCCCAGGGGACGTAATTCCTTGAACTTCTGACCTGCCCATGCTCAGACCCAGCCTACTCAGGCAAACCATTTGGAAGTCACGGTTAGCCTGCACAGAGATGTTAAGGGGATGTGGACTGGGCACTAGCCATCTGTAGTGCTGGCCACAGCCAGCATATGAAGAAGAGATACTTCATACTCTTCTCGTTTTCCTGCTCCAATATGCAGAGTTTGATCTAGTAATTAAAAACCACGTGTGCTTGGCAAACAAAATAAAATTTGTATTACTCCTCCGTCCATATTACTTACTAATTCATTTTTTTTCCCGAACAAAAATTTATTGTGATCTTGAATCTAAGTTGGGTGCTGGGGACAGAGATTAAAACATAAATTAAAAACACTGTCAAACAAGACATAAAAATTACTAGCCATAAAAGCAAAGGCTGATAAAAACTGACTACATTAAAAGGAAGACCTTCTGTTCATTTAGAGATAGCATAAAGGAAGGGGGGACAAAAAGAAAAGCTACAAACTAGGGGAAGATATTTGAAAAACATGCAATTAACCAAAGATTAGTATCCAGAATATAAAAACAACTTCTAAAACAATTAAGACTAAACAAAAACCCAATGGAAAGATAGGCCATAGCCATAGACATAAACAGGATTTCACTAAATAGGAAACATAAAAGGTCCATAAATATATGAAAAGAAACTCAATCCCTTTAGTTATCAGGAAAATACAAAGTAAGGTGATAATAAGATAGTATTTTACACCTCCGAGGTTGACAAGTAGGATAATAGCAAGTGGTCTGAAAACATAAAGAATGCAGGAGATCTTGCCCTTTGCTGCTGTGTGTGTGTAAACTGGCACAAGCACCTTAAAAAACAATCTTGTTCTACCTTGTGCTACCCTCTTTGACACAGCAATTCCACTCCTAAACATATACTTCAGAGAAGTCCTTGTATATACATATTGGAAGACATGTTTGAGACTGTTCACTTCAGCACCGCTTATATCCCCAAACTGCAAACCCAAAGGTCCATTGCAAGAGAATGAATAAATAAGCTGTAGTTCAGTCTTATCAGAAACTAGTATACAGCGTGAAAATGAGCAACATGGATGAACCTCGAAACAAAATATTGCATAAAGAAAAGCAAGATCCAGATTATTTTCTTAACTCAAAAAAAAAGCAAAGCCGAACAATATATTGGTAATATATACATAGGCAAAACCCCACATTTTTAAGTAGGGAAATGATAAAGGTAAGATTCAGGGGAACAGTTACTTCCAGAGTGAGGCAGGGGAATTGGGATAAGGAAGATGCACATAGGGAGATAACGATAATACAGTCATGTTTCACTTCTTAAGTTAGGTGGTCTAAGTTCACGGGTATTCATTTTATTTTTATATTCTATTACTTGTACATATGTTACATATACAGGCATACCTCGTTTTATTGTGCTTCACCTTATTGCTCTTTGCCGATACTGCATTTTTTACAAATTGAAGATCTGTGGCAATCCTGCATCGAGTAAGTCTATTGGCATCATTTTTCCAAGAGCATTTGTTCACTTTGGGTCTCTGTGTCACATTTTGGTAATTCAGTATTTCAAACTTTTTCATTATTATTTATTTGTTACAGTGATCTGTGATCAGAGATCTTTGATGTTACTACTACAACTCACTGGAGGCTCAGGTGATGGTTAGCATATTTTAGCAAGAAAGCATTTTTTTAATTAAAGTATGTACTTTCTTTTAGACTTAATGCATTGCACACTTAATAGACTATAGTGTGAACATAATGCACAGGAAACCAAAAAATTAGTGTGACTCACTTTATTTCGATAGTGGCTTTATTGTGGTGGTCAGGAACCAAACCCGCAATATCTCAAAGGTGCGTCTGTATTATGTTACATACATTCTTTTCCATGTATCAAGTATTACATGATAAAGGATTACTAATTAAGAAAGTGATCGTTGACCGTCCATAGCTCACAATCCTGTGGGGAAGTCTTCTTGCGGAAATGCTAAGTGCTGTGATGGGAGAATCACGACAGAGGGAGTAAGGAGTCCAGGTGAGGGCAAGAAGGTTTCATGGAGAAAGCCTTGAAAGGTGAGCATGATCAGTTGAGTGGAGGCAGCAAAAGCGTTCTAGGCAGGGGAAACCGAATGAGCAAAGGAGTGACAGAAGATTGAAGCCTGCTGACATTTAAGGTGCTGAGACGGGGTGAGGTGACGGGTGGTGGAGGAAGATGATACTCCGAATAGTTTACTATTGAGTGAATGACGAGATTTGGATTATTTTACGGCAAGGCACAATTCTCACATTTTTAAGGGGACTTCTTACCATTGCTCATCTTTTTAGGGATGGACCCTATGCGGTCTAAAACTCCTGAAGGAAAAACCACTTCTGGTTCCCACTTCAGACTGGTGGTGTTGAGAGAGGGAGATAAGAAATTAAACCTGTCTGGCTCCTTCTTTCTGCCAGTTGCTCACCCCAGACCTAAGGGTCAAGTAATCGCCTCTAGATTTGTAGAGAAAGTCATGCTGGGTGGTCTCCCCAGGATTAAATGCCAGGATCATTGAGAAAATTTCATCCCATTAGAGGCACAGAGGCCAGACGAGCCCTCTATTTGTGGAGCTGACTATGCCTTCTGTACACAGGTAATTTCCCAAATAGTTCAAATAACTTGGAAGGGCAGAGAGTGCACACTGACAAGAGGAATACAGATGACAATGCATCTGATCATACTGGAACCTGCCCTGTGCGGCCTGGGAAGTGAAGCAGCCATTTCCCGAGCCAGTTGGCATCACAGTTTAGCCTGGCACCGCGGGCAGACAGATAGGATCCACAGCTCTCTAGGAGAAGTCCAAGTCCATCCATGCCCTGCACAGAACCTTCCCTCTGAAGGAGTGTGGCTAATATGTTCACATTTCTATGGTGTTTGACAAAACATTTTGTAACAAATAAAAATTATACAGTGATAATGAAATCTATTACCAAGCAATACTTCCAGTGTTTATAGTAAAATGTTTTCATTCATCCTCATTTTAAAAACTTTGAACCAATTCAAACTTGTTATCACACTCACTGACACACATTAGTAAGAATATGCCCATTTCACCAAACCCAAGAATTCTATCTCTATCAAAAAATAGAAAAGCCTATGGGAGACAGACCAGGGTTCATTTTGTGTATCTTTAGCAAATTTGAGATGTTTTAATGCAGATAACATCATGGTATAATTTCCATATAGAAATACGTTTACTTAAATTGTTCCAATGGATTTGTCTGAATTTATATCAAATATACATAAGATTTTTGGTAGATGGAAATATCAAGAATAAAAGATGTTTTTAATATTTTTCATCTCAGTTACACTTAAGAGTCGTTT
The DNA here is from genome assembly GCF_028021215.1 of Eschrichtius robustus. Classification (NCBI taxonomy): domain Eukaryota; kingdom Metazoa; phylum Chordata; class Mammalia; order Artiodactyla; family Eschrichtiidae; genus Eschrichtius; species Eschrichtius robustus. The sequence continues at coordinate 49,565,221 of NC_090829.1, forward strand.
CCATATGCCATTGAAGTTATACTTAAGAGTAATGCTTTACTTAAGAGTAATTTCCATATGCCATTAGAGTATGAATCTGAGAGTTTTAATCTTCCACTTTTGTTTTCTAGTAAGCGCAAAGGATATAAGAAGCAGCTACTAACAAGATATAAAAATCCATAGTGCGTGGGCATGTCACCATCCCAGTTAGGTGGGAGTGATAATTTAATTTCTTCTATGCCAGCAAAGGAATTTTCAGATGTTTCATGTCATATATTTATATGACTTCCATTCCCATCATTCCACTAAAAACCTTGCTCTGACTTTGCCGGCAGCCTCCATCCCATCCAACCCAAAAATTGTCATCTTCTTCATTCTCCTGTTTGACTGGGCTTATCTCCTGTCTGTACTCTTTGGGTAGATAATGAACTTTTCCCCTGACCACTATTTCCCCACCTACAAGAAATCATATATTTAGGAGATTATAGAGACAGTGACCACTAACATATAGTGAAAGAAGAAAGAAAATCAGTCAAAACAAATAAATAACAAGAGTTTCCTAAAAGTGAGATTACTACAGAAGAAGATACAAAGCCAATTGTGGTGGTCTCTCTTCCATTCCTGGACATAAGGGGTTCCACAACCCTGGAAAACCCATCATCATTGAGGTCTCCAGTTTTTTCCATTTGCAGTTTTTGACCATGAGTATAAAATTGGTCAAATGGTCTCGTGTCTTTATGGCCCTAGTAGATTTCTTCATATTGCAGCTATTTGAATGCAGGTCTGTATTCTTTACAACACTCCCACAGGACCTAGTCCAGTGCCTTGTATTCAACAAGTAGTCAGGAACTACCTGCTGAATTTAAATGAGTGAACCTCTTGAGAGAGGGCGCATTCCCCCACAGTGTTAAAAACAACTACTCACAGTAAGTTTGTAAAGATCAATTTTCTAGTCACAATATTTGAAAGTATGGACCAGAGCTGGGATTTCTCTCCTCCCCATCTGCTTGGAAGTTTCTTGGTGTCACATAGAAAAGAATAAATTGCAAATGGAAGGAAATTCCATCCGGGTCTCTTCCCTGTGAGCAAGCACCTTGACTCTCTTTGAAACGGCCAGCATTGAAGGCTCCATTCATGCTGCCCACATTAGGCCCTTTCTTACACTCCTCTGTGGTCCAACAAGGGAAGACCTATTCTGTGCAAGGCACTGCACGACTTTGTTTGGCAGGAAGGGAAAGGGGAAGAAGTGCAGCCCCAATCTCCCCTCAAAATTAATACTGTAATCTAAGCAATAGATTTACCTCAAGTAATCATGTTTATATTGTAATATCTTTGCCCACCTTAGCTGCTCAGCACACTGTTAAGACCCAGGGAAGTAAACAAACAAACAAAAAAACCCACTTCCTTTGTGTGCCCTCAAATAGTTAAAGCTAAACCTGACTTCCGTTCCCATCAGTCCACTAAAAACCCTTCTCTGACTTTGCCAATAGCCTCCATCCCATCCAACCAAATAACTTTCATCTTCTTCATTCTCCTGTTTGACTGGGTTTATCTCCTGTCTATACTCTTCGGGAAGACAATGAACTTTTCCCCTGACCACTGTTTCCCCACCTACGAGGCTGGGTCTGCTGCTTGCCCTGCTTACCCAGAGACCCAGCAGGCCTCCATCTGGGATTCTCTGCCAGCGATTCTTCCCTGCGGGTGGAGTGAGAGAATCTAGCTGCTCAGCAAAACTCAGTTGTCTCTGAAGACAGAAGAGGATTCTCAGTACTATATATTTAGCTCAGCTTCTCCCCTCTCTTGTTGTCAGTGAGCCCTTTCCATTCACAAATACAGAGATCTCTCTCACATGTGGAATCTTGAAACAAAGCAAAACAAAACAAAAAACCCAACAACAACAGCAAAACAAGCTCACAGGTACAGAGAACAGATTGGTGGTTTCCAGATGTTGGGCGAGTGAGGGGTGGGAGAAATGGGTAAAGGGGGCATACATGTATGAAATAGAAAATATAAATAAAAGTAAAACTAAGAAGGTAATCAGAAAAAAAAGACTGATCCCTGGTAGGGAAATGATCTTTTTAGCTATACCACTGCATTTGATGTTACAGCAGATAATCTGTACTCTAACTAATGATGCATTCTTTATAATTGTCTCATTGAATCCTCAGCAAAACTAAATACCACACAGTGTATAAATGCACACAGCCAGTAAGTGGCCAAGGCAGAATTCATACCCAGTTCTGTTTTACTCTCCATAAATGACTGATCATATGTTTTGTGAGGATAGATTTTACAAGTTTAACTTGTTTTATGAATCTATGTCCCATGCCCCGCCAAAAACATGTACAATAAATAAAGTTGAAGAGCTAATACATGTACACAAATATAACACTGGAAGAAGTGAATAAAGAAAAAAAAGTAGAGAAATGTCTTATAATCTCCAAGTTTTCATTCCCAAACTCACCCTCTTACAGGATTCCCATGTCTGCACCTCAGGACACTTTCCTGTGCTGATAGATTATGACTTTGGAAACACATTTAACTTCTCCCTTGACCCAGACTCTCTTACCCAGTCTACTTTCACATCCTTTTAACACTTCCTGAAGCATCATTTTGATCATGTCACCCTCACTCTCAAATCCTGTGGGGACTCTCAGTTCCCACATCAAGGAAGAGACCCCATAAACCTTTACCAGAGGCTTCACATCACAGCCCATCTTTCCCCACACAGACTCCAATACACCCCCCCCAAACTTCCTGAAAGACACACACGCTCCACAAACAATGCAGATCTTCCCTATCAGCCACCTTGCTCTGAGTTCATAGCACAACACTTGCTAAACTACCCTCCCCGTTCTTGATAATTTACTATGTGGGCATTGGTTCTGGGTGCTGCGCTTTTACCTTTGTGTTCATTATCTTAAACCCTACACTACCATACACTGTGAGGTCAACATCACCACCTCTGTTTTGCAGATGAGGAAATTAAGGCTGAGAGAGTTGCCCGTGATCATACACCTGGTGTCAGAACCAGGATTTGAACCCAAGTCTGGCTGACTCAAAAGTGCACGCTCACAGGTACTACACACTACTGTCCACACGCCCATCGGGATGGCACATGACAAAGTGTGCTCCGTCCACGCTGTTGTGGTCCACTAATACAAAATTAATTAAATGTATTCTTAAATTCCCCAGATGTTTTTCAGTATGATTTTGTCAATCGATAAACACTTAAAGGTCTATAAATTTTTCATGTTATGAAAAAGGGCCACCATACTTTAAAAGATTGGACTCCAACTCCCTCATTTTACCTAGAACCTAGAATTTGGTTGGAAGCCTCCTCATCCGCTAAGATTCAGATGAAATTGCCTTCAACCACCCAGTTCCTTGACCTGTGACAGTCCAGAGCCCTACACAGACATGTCTACCAATTGCCGGCGGGGAAGAATTAAGTCTTCTCACCGCCCTCTGCCACCCACGCTTGAAAGTTCTCCTGGTCCACTCCACCCTCCCTCACGCTGCCTTCCTGTAAAACTCACCCTCTCATTCAGTTTCTAGAAGACGGCCAGTCAAATCATGCATTTCATGAGTTTTATTTGATTAAAGAAGGGAATAGGTTAAGATCACAGCAAAGAAGAACTACGCAGTATTGTAAATCAACTATACTTCGATGAAAAAAAGAAACCCTATTAATTAATTAATCAATTTTTAATTTAAATGTTAAAAAAAGATTACAACATGGAATGTGTGGTAGTCCAGTTTGAGGTAGTCAAAGAAAACCAGAACATCTTTCTCACTGATTCTATAACTACATTTATAGGGCAGCTACTACATCCCCAACACCATGTTAATTCCCGGAAGTAAAACAGTGAAACAGACATTGTTCCTGTCCTCAGGGAACTCACACTTGGAAACAGACCACACAAACAGATGGTTACTGTACAAAACGATGAGTAGGTGTTTACAAAGTACTCAGGGAAAAACTAAGAGGAAGAAACCACCTCAAACTGGAAAGCTGGGGAAGGCTACACACCAGAGCTAAAATTTTAAATAATGCCTCTTCCGTGAAGATTTTGCCATGTCCAGACATCTGAGTGAGAAAAAGTACATTCTAGGCAGAGGAAAGCATGCATGTGACTTACATATTAAAGGACCGGTGAATAGTTGCGTATAGATGGAGTATAAGCGTTAAAAAAGGATGCAAGATGTGAAGCTAAAACAGTAGGTCTGAGGCATATCATGGAAACCCTTTTTTGTGATGCTATATGGTTTGGCAACTAGGAGTCATGACCTGATCAGATCTGTATTTTGTAAAGATAACTGGAAAGTTCTTGGATGAGAGCTAGGAGAGGAGAGGAACCAGAGGTTATTACAGTGGTCTTGGTAACCAATGGGGAGGTGATATTTAGGTCATCACTGGAACCTGACTCACGGTAGATACTCAACAAATGTTTTTACTTAATTGAATTTGTCTCACTAGCATCTTGCTCAAATATAGTGAGCAACTGGCCTTGATACAGTATCTTTTAAAACACCATCTACATTTTGAATATCGAAAATGCTCAGGTGCCTGACCAGGGTTAAGATGACTTGGAACTAACTGAATATTTATAGGTCATTTATCACATACTAATCATCATCTCTACATTACCTCATTTACTCCACACAACAACCCTTCAAGATAGTATTTTTCACCGTCTTACACAGGAGGGAAATGATGTCAGAGGAATTAGTGAACTAGGGGTAACACCAGAATTGGAATTTGATGGTAACCTAACTTCAAAATCACCAGTAAATTCTGGATATTATGGCAGCAAAGGTCACTGGTAAAGCCACATTCTCCTTGATCATATATTTCAGAATAGGATTCACAGGAATGAGACAAGGTTGTGGATGAGAGATCTCTGGCCTAGGAAGAGAAGTTCTGATACTGGTTCCATTTTTTACTCCCTATGGCAGCAAACCATAGTGAGTCAGATATTGTCATAACACATTGCATAATTCCAATCAGGCATTCACATCTCAACTACTCTTGGTTATTTCCAATTCAGTAATAGATCAAACAGATCCACTGTTTGGTGGTCTGGGGGAGGGTAGAAAACTCACTTAACTCCTAAATACCATTAAATATTTAATAGTATTATCAGGAGGTAATGCCACTTTCCATAATACATTTGGCTCCAGGTACACTGGAATCCAGACTTCTGACATCCCCATACACTGATAAATTTCTGACCCTGAAGTTTTGTCTGAGTTCAGATCTCCAAAATCTCCTTAAGCCAATCTACCAGGAATAATGTCTGTCAACAGAGAGACAGAACATCATCTACAAAGCCTTTAAAGTTTTAAAAACAAAGCCAAAGGAAGCTCATTTGGGAAAGGTCTTTTCTTTCTTTAAGATGAGAGATGGAGCACAGATGAAGCATACCATGGTAAATAGGAACTGTGCTCCCTTGCAGTCATGCACTATAGCCATTAAGGCTTAAGGTCTTCAGGTACCAAGCAATGCATATGATAAATTTCTCAAAAACATCCCAGCCATAACATAGTTCTTGCTGATTGCTCATTTACCCATAATGCATGCTGTCATAGCAAAGCCTGACAAATGACAGAGAAAGCTCAGGTTATTTTTTACACTGACTGCCAAGCCCCTCACCTCAGATTATTCATTTATTAGGGCAATCACTGAGGTCTGGGTACTTAATATTGTTTTCACCAAATATGAAAATGATCTACTTGCCTATTCTTTAGTTCCTCCTAGGGCAAGCCATTTATCATCAGCTCAGGATAAATGACTGCTTCATTATAGCTGTAATTTATGAGGTGTTAGAAGTAAAGAGCCACGCCTAGAGACTTAAAGCTTTAATATGGATTAAAATAAGATAATCAATCAAGCTAATACAAATTTTTCGCTCAGCATTATTTCTTGTTTTGAAATAGCTTAATAATTTTGGAGGGGAGGGGGGATTTTAAGCCATGTTGAATATCTCATTATCCAATAACATGCATGTGTATCTGAGGCGGTATGTAATAAATATAGGATGAGACACTACCAGGAAAAAGGAAATAAAACCATGCCACCAGCTGTGATTGACCAAAATCCTTATTTTCCTTAATGGTATCTGATAAACTGGAGGCCAAAGAGTTTGAAAAGCAGGTATGAACTTAAGTAGCCTCTTCTCTCCAATTTTCTTATTTCTCTATAAGAATACCGTAGAAAGATCATGGCTGCTTTATTTTTCCTTATTCTCCCTACAACAAAGAACTTACTCTAGGGAGAAAAGTTATGTTTCAATAACATTTCAACAATTTTGCTTTCTTTTATGACTGAAGCAGGGTTGCACAACTCATAATTTGGACAAGAGCAGCTTCTTGCTGTGTCTAGGGAATAAAGAGTATTTCCCTCTAACATAGCATTACGGTCTTAAATTTTTTTCCGGTTTGTATCTTGATTTTATGGTTATTAACCTATGCCAAAACAAATATTATTTCTAAATTATGTGTCATGCTCAAAACACTAACATAAACCTATTTGACCACTTGAGCAAAAACCTTTGAAGACTGTATGGGAAGTTCACAATTTAATGCTTTAAACACATACCACTGGGAAGAAAATCACCACAAGATTTAACAAATAAGCAGTCTAAAGCCAAAACACAAAGATGTTAATTAAAAAACCTTCCAAAAGTTCTTGCCATTTTCCTAAGACCATGTTCCTTGCAGGTGAGACAAATGGGCCCCAGCTGCCTCCAGGCAAATCTTGAAGGATACTTCCAGCAAGGCCTGGTGACTGGAAACTACTCAGCCTTGAAATTAACATCCCTAGGAAAAACCTTTTCCTCCCCCCTCTAGACAACGGCAGCTTACATCTTAAGGACAAAACAGAAAAAAAAACCAAAATGATGACAAAAAAGGGGGCCAGAGAAGACAGCTGAAGTCACGCTGTGTTCTTCTGAAGGTCCCTTCATTTTTTACTTCAGAGAGAGCATGGAAAACACACTGATCCTGATAATGGCTTTGATCAACGTGGCCAACCTCCCCACTTCCTTACACACACGTACTACTGAGTTTACATTAAAGGAGTGAAAGCTGGGACTTTCACAAAAGCTCTGTGTCAGGAGGTGTGATTACAAATTAAGCCATGAATCTGTATGAGAAGAAAAGGATCTTTCACAAGCTCATAATGGGAACTGAATGCAAAAGCCACAGAATTGTAGAGTATGGCAACCTGTGATATGAAATATTTCCACCTAGCGCAACTGTTTTCCTTTCAATGTTATTTCCAGCAATAAAAAAAAGCCTCTGGAATATCAGACTGGTTTAAGTTAAATTCCAATCTAGATCTTTGTTAGCTAAAGGGACATTTTTCAATCTGGTCGTTTTCCCCCACCTTACATAAATTCAACAACAGCACTTCAACAGGGATAAAACAATTTAAGCTCCGAAGTTGTTCAGTGCATATGTGCATGCGCTTTTCATGCCCTATGCATTTGGACAGAAAATGATTCCCTTCTCTCTGTCTCTCTCACTTGGACCTTAGAGTTGAGATGGTTTTTAAAAAAATGAAAATGCAAAATGTAGCATTCACAAATGTACAGCGTCTTATTTTCAACATAAAAGGTACTAAAAATATATATGTCTGGGCTCCACGTATAAGGAACTCTACTTGTAAAAATAAATAAGGATACTCACTATAAAAATACTAACCATCTTAGCTGTGAAAAGCCTTCCAGTGGTTATAGAGAGAAAGGAAAGCAGGTAGAAAACCTTGATTTGACTGTTGGGTCTTTGATTTGTTAGTTACATGTTTATTTGTTTGTTTGTTTAACACTGTCTATACCTCCAGGTACTCCACCATCCATGTCATCAACTATGGCAAATTTCCCTTTTCTTTCTCACGCCTATTTCTACAAGGTTCCTGATAGTGACGGAAAATATTCTAGGTCTTGGTGAACAATGTTACAGTCAATTATATTTTGTATGCTATACTTTATGCATATATCTTTTTGTGTGGTATCATTGATTATTATTGTGATTTTTATTTCTGTGTTAAATATAGTTGGCACAGAATACTTCAGTAGTGAGATACACACAAGTAAGTTATAGAAGACATTGAAAATGCTTTAATGTAAAAAAACAAAAAGCCTCGTAGGCATATTTAAAATAAACACGGTTTCCTTTATGGTGGGGCATAAAGCACCATCATTAACTGAAAATTCTGAAGCACAGAGATGAAGAACTACTTTTTTCCTTTACATCTGCTTCCCTGTTTACGTGACGAAATTTTCAAATAATTTCTCCTCTCAGAGTACTGAAGTGTCTAGTAGTGCTTCTTTATACACGTGATCCCTCAGGGTGGATGTTCCCAAAGAAGAGTTATCAGCAATAAAATCTTTGAACGGATCAAAGCTTCCAACAGGAATCCGATCAGAGGCTTTGGTAAGCCATGTCACCGCAACTCACGCGCATGTCCGACCACACAGCCTGGTAGGCTGCCAGAGCCAAGCTGCCTCCCTCAAAGGCCAGATGCTAGAGGCAAAGTGTGCATCTGCTTCAGAAACACAGACCAGTTCCTCATTTGTAGAACAGCAATGGTACAACAACTTCAAAAATTAGTGTATGGAAAAGCCCTTGTGAAAGTGAAATGTGCGACATGCACGTATGACGGGTCAGTGTTGCTGTTATTATTATTTCTCTTTAATCACATCACTCATCTTCACGAGTGGATCAGAATTTCGAAAACATTTACATGGAATTTGAATTTAGTTGATTCAGTGGAAAGAATACAAATCAAGCACCTACCACGTAGGGGAAAACAGTGCTAGACAGAAAGGGGATGTGTATTACAGAGGTTAAGTCCCTGCTTTCTAGAAGCTCACAGTTTGAAAGAACTAAAATTTGGTTCTGTGTTGGCTTCATAAGGGCCAGGTTCCCCACAGGACGTAGGACTGACCAATAACTGACTACACACACTTATCATATGTGTGTTGAATGAATGAATGAATGAATGAATTCCAAGATACCTTATTTGCCTGTTAAGCCTGGTTATCATTCTTATTTTCATTATCTACTGAAAATTCGATTTGAATATTTCCATTTTTCTATAAGGTGTGAAAAACAATATAAAAATCATATCATTTTTAATAAGTTAGTCCTAAGAAAAAGCAAAGGTAGGTACACACTTTTCTATGGCTTTCATTGCCCTCATCATTTCTTACATAGTTATACACAGGCTCTTAAATGCTAGCTTTTTATGGGAAACTTCTCAAATGCAAACAAACATATCTCACTGAGTAAAATCCTGACATGAATGGAATGAAAAATAGTAACTTAGGTGTAAACTGCTAAGTTACCAATTAGCTTCTTAAAACAATTGAAAGTCACCGAGAGCCCTCAATACACAGAGGTGGTTAATTAATTAACATTAGATGTGATTAATAATGAGTCTCGTTTAATAGCAAATATCTGCCTGCAATGGCTGCATGACAGAACAAAAAGCCTTCAGAGAGCAAGCAACTATATTTATCCTGATTGTGTTTGGGATTTTAACATGTTTTGTGCAGGCTGACAAATGGCCTATTAATTATCTAACGTTGTCTGACAACAACAGCTTGATAAAGATGTATGTTTTTGAATCGCTGGATGGAAACTGCTGGAGAAGAGCCCCAGAGGGGCCTTGCTGTCCTAAAACTGGGCTCCAAGCCACAGTGACAGGCAAGACAAAGCCCTATCTCCCGCCACAGCCTTCGCAGATAAAATATGACTTGGCATTAGGGACCTTTTTTTTTTTCTTTCAGAAAACTGCTTCTGCAATATCTGATTAGGGAAAGGAGGAGTAGGTCTTTACTAAATTGGGGTTAAGGCATAATCAATATCATATATGGAGCGTCTGGACTATTCTGCATAAACACAGGCACTTCCTATTATTAAGGAGTCTATAATGCCGAGAAAGCATATGGCAGGACACTGCAGCTCTCTCTATTCTTTTTATTTAGAAGTTTATCTTCCAACCTGTTTGACAGCTGCTCCTAAGTGGTTTCACAGTGCCAAATTATTTTTATGATTGTTTGATGTTTTATTCTCCCATTTCAGTTAATGAGATAGGATCCCACAATGGCCATAATTCAGGGCTGTCAGAACTAAAAAGCATGCTTGTGGCAAGAGAGCCTGATGGTAAATAAGGCTAAAAGCAAAGGATAATAAAAAACTCTGTTATCAGAGTCGCCTTTGCAATCAAAACTTGTTGGGGTCAGAGCCTTCTTTTCTTTGTGTGGCTTCTGGATGTTCCCAACCCAGGGCAAGGTGTCTGTCCACCCCACTCCATCATCCATTTGGACCCTGCAAACAAGTCCACATCTCCTTGGAAAGGCGTATGAGGAATAATATTAACTAAGAAATGTTAGAAGGTCTTAAGGATATGGAGTGCTATATTCTAATTAAAGGGCTTGTGCATCATTTACGGTGCCAAGCGAGTAATTTGTCATACACTGTAAGAGAGAAATTCTTCAACAAATAACCTTTACAAGAGTCTTGAGAACAGCTTCATAATTGAAATCCCTAATGGTTTTGCTGGGAACTTTTATTAAGGATTGAGGGTTTGTTTGTTTTTTTTCCCTCTCTCCCTCAAGAGTTTATAGCAACTTATGGTTATAATGTAGCAACTTTCTTTCAGAAAAGGAAGCCTTTTTTTAATTATACTTACAAATGCCATAAGCATTGGCAAGGCCGTTTCTGTTGATAACCAAAATACAATGATTTGCCAGAAGAAAACAGGAGGCTTGTTCTGTTTTGTTCGTGTGTTTATTTTTGCTTTTGTTATCCCTAATGCAGAAAGAAGCTTTAAGAGAGATGCTACAAAGATACCTGAATTTGGAATTATTTTATCTTACACTGAAGTTCCCAATCTTTATTTGACTGTAACATGATCCCTGAAAATGTGACGATAAAAAAATTCAAAAAACTCAGACTAGACTGAGTCTGTTAATAGAAATTATTATTCAAAAGTTCAAAAAGGGAAAAGCTACCACTTTCCCAAACAATATTTCTTTCTTCTTATTACACATTTAAAATAATGGTCCTTCATAGGCAGAAAATAGCATGGCAAAAACTCAAATAACAGTAAGTCACATCTCCATAATGTGAATGGAACAGTTACACAACTGAAGAGGAGTGGGAAAACAAGAATTTTAAATGAGCTAAGTGTCATCATAAGGTTAGTTCCAGAGAACGCAAGTCAGAAAATAATGACTAGCACTAATGACTAGTATTGTCGACAATTAGCAAAGAGACGGCTCTTACAATACTCTTCCTGTGACCTTGAATTCCCTTCTGCAACCAAATAAAGTTATTATGAAGATCAGCACCACTTCCCCCGCCCTCAGTTTAGGGATGTTCAGATCCTTGGTAACATAATATGTATCTCCTCATTTATAATGAGCCACTTCCAGGGAAAAGTGTGATGGTCTCTAATCAGGGCTGGTAATGGATCTTGGGTCATTAGGAAAACTTGGACAACTAAACCAGTGGTTCCTTATTAAAGGGATCTTAGAAGGAGTTAAAGGTCAAATTACTTCTCTGTGACTCATGAGCTGTCACCAACCCTGAACTCTCCTAAAGCCACGAGTATCTCTATGAGAAGGACTCTCATGGTTCCTGAACATCCCACAGGTGAATGCCATCACCTCGAAAACCAGAACCATGTCTGGCAACTCCCAGAACAGTAAACACACAAACAAAGCCAACGACAAGTCATGGGTGAGGCAAATACCCCCGGGAGAGCTCACGTACCCTGATGGTGCTTGGTGTACAGCCCCTCCATCCATCTTGAGTATGAAACTCAGGAAAGCCCAAAGCACTGAGACACCAGCCATGTCCACTCCACCATTTTAGCTGGTTTGGTTTGTCCATCAGGAATGTTGCTCCCATTGGCTTAACTTGACTAATGTTTGTGAACATAATTCTATGTGTTCACTAGAAGAACGCATTTGAGCCCGGTCCAGGCCAGGGGCTGCAATCTGGTGGCCTGTGGGCAGTCTTTGGCCTACAGAAGTGTTTTATGTCATTCCCAGGGTTTTTCTTCTCCTTTAAAAAAAATGATTTTACTTGTCAATGTTTAACAGTGAAAGGCTTTTACATCAATAAAAACCAGATTCCCAGCTTCTTGAAAATTTGTAACATGGCAACATGAGATCCACACCCTAGGAGAGAGACAAGGGAGGGAGCACACTTCAGACATCACAACCATTCTCAGATCCTCCATAATCCCTACATGACTCTTTCCTTCATTCATATTTCTCACCTCATTCCTGCTTTTGCTTTTAAACAATACCCCAAATCTAGTCCAGATTTCCTCATTGCACAAAATAGAGGTCCAGGGGATTTCAGGGGAAGAGATCAATGTCACAAAACTTGTTTGCTGAAGAAGTGGGTTTCGATCCCTGGCCTCCTAGTTGCCAGACCAAGGCAATTAATCATTATATATTCACCAAGGCAGTCACTCCTGTTTCTGTTTTCAAGGAGCTTGGTACCTAGCAGGGCACAGAGGATACATTTGTAAATGTCTGTAATAGGTGAAAAGTTACTCCTGTCGCAGGAAAAGAAAATATAAAGTGCCATGGACTTTCGGCATCCACACCAACTGGGAGCTTGTTAGAAATGCAAAATTTCAGGTCCACCACAGCAGACCTCCAGAATCGGAGCCTGCGTTTTAACAAGTCCCACTCCACGATTCAAATTCTCTGCTCTGGGGGAAGGTCTTCACACCATGTCTGAGTTTTCATCAGCCACTATATAAGGTTGGACCCTCATGGCTACATGGTTCTATTGGACCCTGTGCCCACCATAACACTATGGACTGAAAACATAACCAGTGTTGGTAATAAACACAGTAGGATACTAAATTGGAATTCCCCCTTCAGCCCATAGGAAGAAGAGTCCGTGGACAGTCTCTGTGGGTGTAACTTCTGCAGCGTGAAAAGCTAAAGCACTGAAACCAGAAGACGCACAGGATGCAGGCAGGAGGACTTCATGTGGGACAGATCACCGGCAGGATGTCTGAGACAAAAGTACATCCAGGAAGCTGGGCTGTCTGCTGTCCAAGCAGCCAGACCCAGAACCAAACATTATTAATTGCTCTCCAGTCCCTCCAATCACATCGTGCTCCAGCCCTGTTCACGCCTCTACTGCTGTTCTCAACGGCTGGAAGCAGCTCCCCTGATGGGGCCCCGCCACATGTCTGACGGTCCCTTCCAGGCACCTCTTCCCTGACCAGAAGAGCAGAGATCTTCACTAATTTATAGCCCACACGTGGGGCATCACTCCGGAGAGGCTACTGGTCATTCAGATCCCCAAGAGGATTATTTTCCTTAATTTAGAAACTCACAGGGCTTACTTTTGAACTACAATGGTTTTGTTGGGCTCTCAGTACAGAATCTCAGCCAAAAGCCTGAAAACTAGATCCAGAGCATGAAGGTAAAATGATGAAATAAATCAGTACAGTACATAAAGAAAGATGTCCTTTGGAATATAAGCGGGAGAAAAGGACAATGACCTAAAAATACTCAGCTCCTCTTGTCTGGTTATATCAGACCAATTTGTATGTGTGCAGAGAAACAGGATATACATAAAAGAATAATATGAGAAAAAATGAACCACAGTCTTTCCTTTGGCTCCATAATTGTGTTTCAGACATAAAAATGAGACTATCCCCTTAAACATCAGAATCTCTGATGTCCACGTTTGAATAATAGATGTTCCCAATTATTACTAAAAGTGTCACCTCTGAAATACGAGGGCCACATACCTGTGAGGCCATCAGCCTTCCAGGCACACACTGAGGATTTGGAATCCTTGTTTTGTTTTCCCTTGTCTCTCCTCGCCCTTGAATGAGAGCGAATGTCTCTGCATTGTTCACAAGCATGCACAGAAATGTGATGTAACCTAAGCTAGGTTTTCAGGTGTTCCTTTCTCCAAGCAGGAGGAAAGAAAATAGATGACACCACAAGTTTAATACTAATTGATTTATTACCTGCCTAAGCAAATCCTGGGCAGTGCAATGGCAGGCTTGGACTTAAAGCAAATGATTTACAAGATAATGTTTGACTCTGAGAAAGGGTAATCAGACCCAGATACAATGGATGATAGGATAATTGAGAAGAAATAAAAGAGGATAAATTGCCATGTGCTAATGAGTTTACAGGCCCTAATGGGAAGGACATCAGTTTTAACACTCAGGTTATGAGCTAGGAGCAAGTCTTTTTCTCCATCCACGCCCCCGCCCCCTTCAACTGCTGAAGATGTAGTGCTGAAACAAACCAAGATTAATGGTATCCCACTCATTTACTTAACCATTCTTTACACCTCAGACAGCTTCCTGTATTAAATGTATAGGGCTGTGGTGCTTATTTTTTAAAACCAACTTTACTCCAAGCAGTTCCTGTCAGCATATGCCACTTACCCAACATGGCCTGGATAGAAATGGTTTCGGCCCAACCACTTGGGCAACAACTCTTCTGCCTCCAGGGTCCCTGGGGGCCTCGGAGCCTGATGAGTTGATGCCGTTATCTGCAAGCCTTTTGGCCTCACGGAGAATATTCCAAACCATTTATGCAACCTGGGTGCACTCACACTCGGAAATGGTTGCCTGAGCAGCAATCACGTCTCGCCTCATGATTCATTTTTATATCTCACTCACCCGCCATCCCACATCACCAGTGAGGACCGGTGACACTTTATTGGTATTTTTGATTACTGCTATAGCCATCTGAATTTTTCACAGGATGTGGGCCTCTGGTCCAAATGGAGCCACACACTGTGTTAAGGGTACAGGCTATAGAAAAATAAAGGGGCAGTGGTGAGCCAAGCTTACTGGGAAGTGATGTAGAGCAAGGCACCTCCTAGGAGACCGAGAACCTATTCCCTTGTAATGTTTCCACCAAATGAAGTTTAATATGATGAGTCATGGAGCGACTCTGACACTCCTTCGCCTCGCAAAAAGGCAGCTCAAGTGACGCATTTAAACATGTCTGGATGATGACTTGATTCCCTTACACAAAAGCCAAAGGAGCACATATCCAAAATGGCTATTTCTATCTGTATTGGGAAGGTGGCTTGAGCATCTCACAGTTGCTTGGAAAATCTGAGGGTTCATTTCATGTTTCCTGATGTGATGCCAACCAAACTGGACTCTTCTTCATAGGAGTTGATTTGATGTTATAGTTAGATCATAAATCACAATTCAGTGATTCCTACTCAAACCGTAATTATTCTCCTGACCTGGGATTTTGTGGAGCAAAGTTTTAGGGATGATTTGAAACTGACAACCTGAAGACTTCTGAACCAAGCAATGTCACTGTGAAACTACAGGCAATATTATTTTTCCACTCTGTACATGAGATTTTAGGAACAGCTGGCTGTTTCCAGTTTCTGACACTAGTAAAACTTCACCGGTTCATTATAATTTGGAGAAACCAGTAAAACCATTTTAAGTTTGTCATACTAGTTTATACTTTACTAAGTACTTTTACCAAAAAAAGTGACTGTATCATATAGGAAGGCTCTTTTTTTTCTGTTCTTGCTGAAAATATCTTCAGTAACACAGAAGAATTTGCTCAGCCTAATCAATAGCTGAGATTCATTTTAATGAAGATGATAATGGTTTATGTAGAAGTGGATGTGTCTAACAAACTCTTCAGGCTTGGCCTTCCCCTGCCGTCCCCCTGTCCCCCACTTCCCAGATAAATTCTGCTTTCCCTTATCTTACAACTTTGTACATGAATACTTTACGTAGCAAACTTGTTCTTGGGTGCACTTAGAGTCACCTCCAGTTCAGGCCACCCATTTTGGTTGAATTCTCACAGTTTCAGGAATGCTGCATCCTGTACTCTCTGTGCGAAAGCTTCTGGTGCTGGGCAGTAAAGAAACATCTGAGATTGGAATCCATGAATGCTCTGAAAGACTAAAGATGATCATTTTAACCCTTTAGGCTGCTGTAGTCCTTTTCCAAAATCTTTAAGAATAGGTTTTCTCTCTGGTAAAGATGAAGGAGCCCGATTTCTCAGGCAGATAAACTGAGTCTGAAGAGTTGTTCCCGTGGTTTCCAAAGGTCACGTAAGGAGCAGAAAAGCTGGGAACAAATCATGGGCTCTCTGACTCCCATGTCCCCTTTGGGGACACTAGACAATACGGACACCCTCCATGAACTGAATCCAAAAATTGTAAAAGATAAGTTGCTTCCTTATATTGTTCAAAGAGGAAAAAAAAGAATAGCTTTCCCGCAGAGAGCAAACAAATAGTGAATGGGCCTCTCTTCACCCTATAGAGTGCTGTGTGAGAATGTTATTTTTTCTTATGTGAATTCTTAAAAAGTCCATTTGGATTGCTGCCTAACACAGAACACTTCAGAGCAGACCTATTTTTTGTCTAAACAATAGAAGCTTCGGGTCATAGAATTTCGGAGTTGGAAAAGACCTTGGAGATTGTGGAGTTCAACACCCTCATTTTACAAACGAAGAATCAGAAAGATTAGGCGGCCTGGACATGTTTACAAGTCGTTCATAACAGAGGTGATTAAACAAATTACAAGGAGACTAAATCTATTTGTATGAAGGTTCCAATTATTCTAGGGAAAAAAGCATAAGGATGTGTTATCTGAAACACATTTATTATTTTACATGGTAGGACTTGACATCTGCCCTCCCAAAGAGTTAGAGGAAATCTCACTCACAGTGGATTCAGTGGCACTATGAGAAATTGAATAAATATCAGTGGATTCCCCTCCCCCAAGGCCAGTCCATTACAGATTCCACAGATCCAGGTATGGTCAATAGCTAAAAGAGGAAATGGAAGAAATTAGCAAGATAGCAAAGCTTAATGCAACACAGGATGAAATTAGAAGAGGGTCAAAAGCATCCATGGAGGGGAATCAGATAACCTACAGGTAAGTCTAAGATATATGAAAAATCATGTTCCAAGTTCAGTTACCAGTTGGCCAGAGCCTTTTAAAAAATAATCCCTGTCTTTTATTGGGTTGCCTTCCTTGCCTTCTTATTCTCTCTCAGCCAGTAAACCTGCAGCCTTAGAAGCCGGCTCCTGGAGAAAACTAAAGCTCTTTCTGAAATAGACAAGCAGTTGCACCAAAAGGACATTCTCATGAGGACCTGGCATATTGATACTGGACACAACACAACTGTTTCGTTCTGCTAGATTTGGAACTTCTACTGGTCCCCACTCCACCTCCCTTCTTTTCTTATTTCGAGGGAAATTAATTGAAAAACTGTAAAATGAGCAACTTTAAAATGATTCAAACTGTGGCCTCATCTGACTCATCATCTAGGACAGAAACAATGATGTGGATGGATGTTCAAATAGTTGTTTTTAGGAAGACATTTCTACGTGAAAAAGATTTCAACAAACACAAAGCTTAAGGTTGTTGCCCAGAGGAAGGTGATACCCATGACTAAGTTTTGGAGAATCCCAGAATTTTAGGACTGCAAAATCTGAGGCTCTGCTTATTTATCCAGAATTTTTATTTTACAAGTGGGAAAACTGAGCTTTAGGTTTTCAGAGATCTGGCCAAGGTCATGAGTCGGTAAATATCAGCAAAAGACCCAGGCTTCTGGGTTCCCACTGCAGTGCTTTTTCCAGCAATTCTGAATAAGCTCACACATATCTTAAAAGACAACAGCAGAACAACAACAAAATATTGCTCTCCATTTTTAAAAAGATAGGTTTTTTTGGAAGTGAGTATATAAATTAATCACAGCTGTCAGTGGGTACAAATTTAACAGTAGCTAAAAACATACAGCTGATAGGGCACTCTTTAACTCCTAAAGGAAGGCAAGATTTAAGGCATCCTGTGGGAAGTCAAAGACCAACTAGTTCCAAAGGGCTTACAGACTAACGGGGGCAGTGGGAAGTCTGGTGAGCTGGTTTCACGCCAGGCCTTTACATCATGTGTGCTCACAAAAATTGTGAACTGGTACTTTTGTAGCAGAGTTACCTTCTAACTCTGTGTTACAAAGCTTTGTTTTTCCTCTCCGAATTCACTACCAGAGCATGTAATTTGGCTCTCAATCACCAAACCCTGGTGGCATTCTAAAGAGCAAAGAGCAAATCTTAGATGTCTCTGAGTAGATTTGCCATGAACCCAAAGATCCAGTGAGAGACACGTTCTACTAACAACTAAATCCTCTAGCCAGTGGAGGAGGTGGTGGACAACAGTGGGAGCCTATTCCATTGGACAGGCTTTCAATCAATAGATAGCAGCTTAATGTACCAGGTTTCAAGCATTATGTAGATACAATTTTATTCTTACACCAAAATGCAAAGCTGTTGATGAGAAAATTGCACCTGTGCTGAATGATGGGCTTAATGTCAGACAGCCAGATGTTTTCACTCAGGGCTCTTCCCATTTCTGCCAGCAGGTGGAAGAGGAAAAAGAAGGCAATAGTGTTTTCCTAGACTAGGAGTTTCTTGAGAACAGGGAGTGGGAGGGTGTCAGTTTTACATCATTACATCTTTAGCATCTACTACAGTGCCTGGCACATAATAGATGCTCTGTGTTTCTTAAATTCATATGATGGGACTCAAATCAGTTAATTTTCCTATTTCGTTTGCTGAAGAAAAAAACTGAAGACTATTGAAATTTTATGGTCTGTTAATTCTATTTATCCGTATTACTCTGGGAAGACATCCTTGTGGACAGCTGAGAATAGTCTTGGAAAACGGTTTGAGATTTTTTTCCTTTCAAATTCAACAAAGAAACTGGCTGCTATAATGTTGTAAAGGCCTTCTTTATTTGTAACTGCATATGCCAAATGCAAATATAGTTTTACATTCTAGAATTTAACAGAAAAATATTTTGAAAATGTCTTAAAAACGAATTTTTCCAGTGTCTAAATTATTTTTTATGCAATTTCAGCCCCCCAAAAGGCAGTTTTTAACAACATGCTCATATGTAAAACATATATACTGACTTTTTATTTAGTAAATCAGAAAGTTAGATAAAAGGAATTAGTTTTCAAAGCCCAGTTCAATAGGACAGAAAGTTTTCCTGTTGGTGGGCACGAAAGCTCATGTTCATCATTTAAGCCAATGGGGCACTTGGACAAATGCTCAATTCAAATATTTCATGGAAAGTGTGAGCACACATTTATATGCCTATGAGCATACAAAATAACACACACATGTAATTTTACAACGCAATTTAAGTGTAAGGAAATGGACTCCCATTCCCAGGCATGGGGCATTAAAAAGGAAGCCATCCCACTGGGAAATGGAAGGATTAAGCACAGATTCCTGTGTGGCATCATTCATCTTGCTTGGTGCTCATGTGAAGACATAAAACCTCCATCTGTTCCCTAGGCATACTTAGTTTGTTGTTCAGATGGTTTGCTTTAAAGATTAATTTGTAATGGTTAAGTTAGTTATTTCAACTGAAAAAGTGCACAAAATGGGGCTTGGCATCTGGTTTTGCTAAAAGTGTTAAGAGATATTTAAGCAGCTGAGTGTCATCCCTACTTAAAGGATAAAATGAACAGCAGTTAGATTCTGCTTCCAGATAGATGAGCTTCCATCAGCATATGCGTAGAAACAAAATAAAAAGAAGACAATGACTCTTTTTTCAACTCTAAGGTCATCCCCAAATACACTTAGACTTTTGACTTAGATGATTTAACCTTACCAGAAAATTTTCTTTAACTTGATCTGCTTTGATAGTACAACCTTAAATATTCCTGCCTATCAAGTTATACATTTCAATTTTCTAATTTCCTCAATGGTCATTGGAGTTGGAGGTAGTTGGGAAGAGTACAGTAAGCTGGCCTCCATTTCCTCTTAAATGGCAATTTGTGTCCTCATTGTCAGGGTGTCAAACCTCATATATATGCTAATTATATTTTATTAAGCATAATTTTATTAGGAGAATTGAAAATATGTAATGTGAAATGTTTTCTTCGTTCACCTGTTTTTCTGCAAGTGATTATAGTTTCTGTACACATTTGACCAAAGAAGGACCCTACTCAATCTGAGAAGTTTCCATGAAACTTGCTGAAAGACACCCATGGCGTGGAGAGGGCCAAGAGAAGACCCACCAAGTCAGCCACAGCAGTCTGCAGAGCCAAGGCACAGGGGAAGCCAGAGCCGGCACATCCAAGATAATGATGTGACCCCACGGATCCGATGAGATCAGGTTTGTGCAAGTATCCTTACACATGTGCATGTTAGAGGTTTACCTTTGGGGTTTTCCTAACATATCCAAAACAAATAACTGAGACACTGGAAAGCAATTTTCTGTTAAATTTTAGAGTGTAAAAATGTATTGCATTTGGCATACTGAATGTATGCTGAAATGTAAGGTACGTCTTTCAAAGAGTCTTCGTAACATCAATATTCTTTGTTGGATTTGAAACAAAAGAAAATCTCAAACCACTATCCAAAATTCATCCTGGTTGTCCATAAGGATGTCTCACCAGTGTAGGTTTCATATATTCTGCTTATCAGAAAGCACTCATTCACTGATTATTACTTTATTTACCCTTGTTCTTACTACTATATAACTCATTTACCCTTGTTCTCTCTGCTTTTTCTAACTCTCACTGGATTAGAAGCTGCAGATTAGAAGGGCACTAGGTGAGAAAGAATGGGGGAAATTATCCAGACAACCAAGGGATTACTGTACTATTCCTTTAAATCTATTAGGCTTTATGGTCATATGTATCACCTTAAATGGTATCTCTACTTCGATATCAATTTATTACCTACAATAATTTCCCTCTGTTCACAGCTATCCCATTTCAGGTAAGTGAGAAAAAGAGCAGCTCTACCACTGTTCACAGTCATAATCATCAAATTTTCATCTATGTTGAGAATATAATATTCAAGGTTTCTTTCTTCCAGTAAGAAATTAAACACTAAACGGTTAAAATTTTAAGAGGTCCTCAGAGATTTCTTCTGCCTTACTGTCACTGTATCAGGATCCAGATACCAATGTCAAGTATATTTGATATTTACCTTTGTATGTGGTAAATCTTACAACAAAGTAATGAATCATATTAGAAGAAAAAATAAACAGATTACTAACAAATGTCTTGGTTTAAGTTCTCATCTATTTGTACTGTATTTAAGTTCTCTCTGGTGTTTTAAGATCTTTCATTTTTTGAGGCAGCCTTGTTTAAAGATTAAGAGCTTGAATTCTTGAGGCAAACTACCCTGGCTTTGATCGCAGCTCTGCCAGTAGTTAGCTGTGTGCCCTTGGACAAGTTACTTAACCTCGCTGTGCCTTAGTTGCCACATCTGTACAACTAGGACAATAATAATATGTATTTCCTAGTATTGTTATGAAGATTAAATGAATCATTATATGTAAAGTGCTCAGAATAGTGGCTGCACGTAGTAAGCTCTCTGTAAGTGTTTGTTATACAAATGAAATAAAAAGCTTAAAGACAATCATTGATTAGATTCCATTTGGACAATGCCAGATAAATGGCCAGCACTTTGCTTGTCCTAGATTATCATCAAAATGTGATCTCTCTCGTTTTACACTGATTTTTTCTCTGTGTGTTGACATCCATTTTAATATAATGACATCATTTCATTTCACTTTGTCCCCAGCTGTAAACAGCGCTATTGAACACTTGGTTGGGATTAATTTATCTTTCACATTCTCATATGGCTTTCTCAGTGTAAGAAAATCCTCATGATGTACTAACCAATTTTATTTCTAGAAAATACAGTCTTGGAAATAAGTGATTACTTCTAAGAATTCCCATTATAAAAATTACAAGCTCAATTACAACTCATCTGGCATTTTCAATGTTTTCTTCTTTTGCCTAATTATGGAATCTATCTTGATCTTCGGGGTTTGAGCTCATAATATTCTGAATATAATCTTTACACTTTATCTGATCCCATTCTAGGTAAAGGTCTTCAAAAACTACATCACTTAGGAACCGGGATGCAATCATGATATAAAAGCACGTGTCTGTACAAACTTGCTCTCTTAAAACTTGTGTCCACTTTACTTTGATCCTAAGTTGTATTTTGCTGCCATCTGAACACTGCAGAGATAACAATTGAAGAATCAAGGTATAAAAAACAGGAGTAGAATCAAATCCCTAGCCATCATTGTTATTGGTGGCTAGGAACCCATCAGTCTAACAGGTAACTTCCAAAAGCCCAAACACTTGATATGCATATGCCGAATGGGCTTCTGGCTGAATAAAGTGAATACCAATATTGGTATTTAGAAGTGGGTTCTTCTCATAGAAGCCTTGGTGCACACCTTTGACCTTTAACTGGGGTGCTCACACATTGCCTGTGATGATGACTCCCAGTGAAGGCTCTGTGCTCTGCTTGGCTGCATTTCTATCTGAGTGCCAACAGCAAGATAAATGAAAGACTGGTTCACTGGAGTACTGGTGGTTTGGGGGCTATTGATTTTTGGTCCATTCTCTTTAAAAGTGAGATCTAAAAAGTTGACAGAGGGTCATTAATTTCATCATATACTTGTCGTCTCATCCATAACCAATCCAGGGTCTGAGTGTGCTTGTCACTCTGTGTTTGCACTTTATTTGTTTAGGGTGTTCTTGGTGATACCACTTTTTTTTTTTTTTTTGCTTTTTGCCCCTTTAAATAAAGAAAAAAAGACATTCCCGTCTGTGGACCTTTCCTGAAATTGATTTGAGGATGAGAAAATTATAAACATAGATATACAGAGAAGAGACTTGGATAATAGGAAACATTTAAAAGGCTCACAAAAGTCTCTGCCAACTGCCTTCTAACCTTGGTTTAAAAAAGAAAAACACATAAAATTCATCAATCATAATTACTCAATTAGCCTCCAATTGAATAAACACTTACAAAGGTGAACCGGTGGTTTGTTTTAATGAAATATTAAAATCCAAGTTGACAACATTCTTTTACGAAAAGTTTGTGGGTTCTTAATAAATGCTGTTGAAATGTATACAAATAATTGATAGTAGTGACCATTAATTGAGTTTCTTTGGCTATAAGTTCTGAATAGGTCTACCAATCCTTCAAGAAACACCAAACTGAGTTTAAGATATCATGAAAACATCTTACTGTTGTGATTTTACTGTGTTATGATGGCGGGTTTATTTTTTGTTTCTTTTTTAACAGGGTAAAGAGAGTTTGGCAGCCTCCATAATTATTATTGAAATAACCATCAAATAAAATCTTTAAGCCTGGCTGAATATTCAATGAGCTGTGTAAATCTGGAGTGCATGAAACAATAGCACAGGGCAAGAGTAGAAATCCAGGGGAATAAGCACGGCGTTTTAGATAATTCTGCAGCAGCCATCTGAGACAGCGCTGTCCTACCTGACTTGTGACCTGGTCAATTCTATGGTATCTGTTTTGAAACCCAATGCAAGACGGCAAGTAAGGAAAGCAAAAGAAAATATGATTAAGCTCATGGGCCAAGGCAAGGAAATCCAGTATTAACAATATCACAACCTGCCAGTAAATCTCTATTTTATAGGTGAAGAAATATATTTCTACTTTAAAGTGTGTTTTTATATACCCTAGAGTGCCCAACTAGTTAAACTACCAAGGGAGCTCTACATGATTTAGAAGTTAATCCTTCAAATGGCTAACAATTGAATGCCTCAGCTGTTTGTAGTTTCCTACCGCTGGCTAATTTCATTTTTGTTTCATATGTTTGGTGGTAAGCTTTCATTGCTCACTGACACTGAGGTTGTAAGTCTAGTTAATTTAGTTAAAATGAGGCTGGGAATGTTCAGTTTTCTGCCGGCTACAACTAGACCTGGGAGAACTTGGAGTGAACACCGCACAAAGAAACTCAATGTGGAAGAAAATTCAGATGACCCAGGTCAGGGTCAGCTTTAACAACCACAGAGCCAGGTAAATAAACATCTTTATTTTTTTTAATACACCTTTATTGGAGTATAATTTCTTCACAATACTGTGTTAGTTTCTGTTGTACAACAAAGTGAATCAGCCATATGCATACATATACCCCATATCCCCTCCCTCTTAAGCCTCCCTCCCACCCTCCCTATACCACCCCTCTAGGTCGTGGCAAAGCACCAAGCTGATCTCCCTGTGCTATGTGGCTGCTTCCCACTAGCTATCTATTTTACATTTGGTAGTGTATATATCTCCATGCCACTCTCACTTGGCCCCAGCTTCCCCCTCCCCCACCCCCCATGTCCCCAGGGCCATTCTCTATGTCTGAGTCTTTATTCCTGCCCTGCCACTAGGTTCATGAGTACCATTTTTTTTTTTTTTTTTTAGAAATCAAAGAAGAAATAAAAAATACATAGAAACAAATGACAACGAAAACACAGCAACCCAAAACCTATGGGATGCAGCAAAAGCAGTTCTAAGAGGGAAGTTTATAGCAATTCAATCTCACGTCAAGAAACAAGAAAAATCTCAAATAAACAATCTCACCCTACACCTAAAGCAACTAGAGAAAGAAGAACAAAGAAAACCCAAAGTCAGTAGAAGGAAACATTTTTAAATGTGTTAAGGCATCTGAGATCTGAAAATGTTTGATGCTTTGCATTATCTCAGACTCTGAGGTTGCTTTCTTTGGCCAATTCACTCCTCCTCTTTTAAGTTCAAGTTATTTTCCCGCAAAGCCCTTGCTTGAAATTTTAGTAAAGGGCAAACCCAATGGCCTTCATGTGCTTCTTACCACCAAAATCCCTAGATTTTTTTGCATCTACCTATCCCTAATGACTATCAGAAAGAATGGATTTCCCCAAGCACTTGCTCTATCTCCCTCCACTGTCCCAGTGCTCCCTACACTTCTTTTAGCTGCTTAAAGGCACAAGGCTCCTTCTCATGTTCCTTCCCATAAGTTCCTCTTTCCTCTTCACCCAGATAACTCCTCCTTATCCCTTTATCTGAACACAGGTATTGCTTACTCAATGCATCTTTGCTAACTCTTCACACCAAGTCTGGTCCACTGGTCCCATATTCTCTCTCTTATGCACCCCACTGCATACTTAATTCTTCATAGAACTAAACAAGATTGTAATTAAACAATTAATAATGCCATGATGGAATTAACTTTTTAATGTCTGTCTTTCTCATTAGAATGCAAACCTCTGTAGCAGGACAATAGCTGTCTCATTCACTTTCCTATGCTCCAGGGCCTAGCTATACACTCAAAATTTTGTTGAACGAATGAATCCAATCCAGGATCAGTTACTTCACCGGCAAAATGGAATAAAAAGGAATCCTTGTTTCTTAATGTTGTTGTTAGGATCAAATGATTGAACAAATATGTGAAAAACACTTTATATGTAATTAAATGTTACAGGCAATTATTGTAGTAGTTTTTGTTGTATACCTTTCTGACATATGGAAGCAATTTCTTGATGGAATTTGTCAAATGATGACTACTCTGATCTTCCTTCATGCAAAAACAACCAGCTACTAGCTTGAGAAGAGTCCCACAGTGTCCCTCATCTACCTCCACGCCCCCTAAGCAGACCATACTGCCTAGGAATCTAATTTCAGACCTTCATCATTCCATATTAATCCTCATCTTATTTAAGTTAAAAAAATATTTAGGGACACTGTAATAGATATTAAAATGTAAAGTTCTTCTAGGACAAAACAAGGTTCTGCCTAGAGGAATTTACATTCTAATAGTGGAGATGGACATAGAAATAGGTCATTATAATTCCAGCCAAATTCTGTAATAGAAGGAGCCATAGAGTTCTATCGGATCATAAGAGAAAGGCACTAAACCCAATCTGGAGCCTCAGGAACGACTTCATGAAGTAAAGGGTGACTGAGCTGACTCTTAAAGAATGAACAAGCTTCCCCAGGTAAAGGTGGTAAGAGTGTTCCCAGCAGAACAAGCAGGATGTACAAGATACAAATGTGTGAAAGAGTATGAGGTCCAAATGGCCAATTGGTGGACTATCTATAGGATCCAGTCTTTATCTACAACATCTCAGTATTCTAACAGTTGTGTAGGAACCTAAATCTGAGACGTGGTTTTACTAGCTAAAAGTAAAATTGCCAAAACTAGAATTGCCAAAGCCCAGCAAAATCAGCTATGAATGACTTAAAGTCAAAATCCTTACTCTATCATACCTATTCTAGCATCAATTAAATGGAGCTGCTTTAAAGGAGCTTTTCTCCACAATAATTTTCTTTCTGAAAAACCAATCATGTGAAAGTATGAAAAATGTACATTTCAATGTTTAAATATGTCTTTTCCTTCTCCTACACAGAAGCCCTCCTCCTTCTCTCCCCTCCTGCAGTGCCCCCTTGCATTCATAAACTCTCTGTGTCCACAGAGATACACATATTTTTTCTAAGAAGCCATTAATTTTTGAGTTTGAGAAATATAAAATAGACAATGTGGATAATTTTTCACACTTAGAAGAATTTCCCCATTATGTTTTGACTTCTTTTCTCACACAGCTGAAAAGAGATTAATACAATTTACTTTTTCCATTAATTGGCTTCACAGATTGCCATGGGAAATGGTACCCAACCAAGTCAAACAAAACAGAAAATGCCCAAAGCACACATTTACCCCCAATCAAGAATATGTGGTCATCACAGCTAGCCTTCCCAAGAACCTGATAAAAGCCCAGGAGAAGTCAAACCTTACATAAATTGCTGAATTATCCTCTTCTCCAAAAGGTACCCAAGCATTAGAGAAAAAGAAGTTTCCCTTTAAATTCAAAAAATTATCATCAGCCAACATGTGCCAAAAAGCATATGTTTATGTGATTATATCACTTGTCAAATCATTTCATTTTTTTCTCTCACTAGTTTTATTTTATTTTATTTTTTACATCTTTATTGGAGTATAATTGCTTTAAAATGTTGTGTTAATTTCTGCTGTATAACAAAGTGAATCACGTGTACGTATACATATATCCCCATATCCCCTCCCTCTTGCGTCTCCCTCCCACCCTCCCTATCCCACCCCTCTAAGTGGACACATAGCAGTTGGAACAATTCTAGCTTATTGTGAAGCTCTTCCAGCTAGAAGATGGGGCTTTGGTAAGACACTAAGTCACAAAAGATGCACCCCAGGTATTGAAGAGACCTCCTTCTATTCACAGTCATAAGAAAAACCAAGGGAGGGCTTCCCTGGTGGCGCAGTGGTTGAGAATCTGCCTGCCGATGCAGGGGACACGGGTTCGAGCCCTGGTCTGGGAAGATCCCGCATGCCGCGGAGCAACTAAGCCCGTGCGCCACAACTACTGAGCCTGCGCCTCTGGAGCCTGTGCTCCGCAACAAGAGGCCGCGATAATGAGAGGCCCGCGCACGGCGATGAAGAGTGGCCCCCGCTTGCCGCAACTAGAGAAAGCCCTCGCACAGAAACGAAGACCCAACACAGCCAAAAATAAATATAAAAATAAATAAATAAATAAAAGATTACTATTAAAAAAAAAAAAACCAACGGAAAAATTTTTTTCTTTAATCCTGAAAACCTGTGAGATTATATTTAAACTCTGAGGTCTAGGGAGCGCTTACTTTAACATTCAGAAGAAATCCAAAGATTTGGATTTCGTCTTACGGAAGAGAGGGAAAAAGGGGGTTCCTGATGACAGCGAAAGCACAGTCAGATCATCTGAGGTCCTCCTGACCAGTTATAAATGTATTCCTTTAATAACCTGTCGTTCCTGTTGAAGCTCACTGCTGGTGGGATAACACAGCCCTACACCCACAGTCTCTACCATGGAGGGAGGGGTGTGGGTGTGGGCGTAGTGGGAGCGGGGCATAAAGCGCTATTCATCACACTTGCCCCCTCTACCCCCCATCTATCCATTCTATTCCCGGTCAGAGAAGAGAAATTCTGAGGGGTCGCGAGTCATGGCATTTGATGTGTAAGCTCAGTAAGTCACAGAGGAAGAAATACCTTGAGAATCCTCAAGGTCCTATTGCCAGAGTGTAAATTGTGATGAATCTGGTGTACCTATCACCCAGGAACAAGGTGAAACTAAATATCGCTTTTGGTTGTTCATCAGGGAACTTACTACCAGAGAAAAATGCCCATTTTAAAGATTTATGTATTCAAATAGCTAAAGATGAGCCTAGGCCATTTATTTCTAATTACAATAAGAAAAGCCTTTAAATGCCCAACATTTTAAAAATTTGTTCATCTGTATTTTTGCTTCAAATTTTCTCTTAGTTTGCCTCAGAAGTAGAATAGGTTTCTGCTTTAAATTCCAGGCTCCTATTCTGTCCAACTCACACCTAGCAGGCTTTCAATAAATATATTTAAAGGGAAGCAGATGTACCGCCTAATCAGATAATGGAGAGCACTGATAAAACCAACTCAAACTTCTCAGAAAAGTTATAAATTCTTTGGGCTCAGAATGAAACAAGGAGGAAAGTGCATCCCAACTGAGTAATAATTATTCTTTCTTGGATTCGTAAGCTCCTGCGGTACTGCAGCAAAGTGTCCAAGTTCTATATGTCAACCACTCTCCTTTTTTATGCGCCTCTAATTTCTGTTTTTTCTTTCCTCCTACCTCCTCATCAAAATACCTTGAGTCACATTTTTATAATCATTTAGGTGAACAAAGCGCTTCTGTGTCCCTTTTATTTCTTTCTTCTGTTTCTTCTCCCCTAATTTTCCATTTATACAATTCACTCTGTTTAGTGTTTTTCCTGACTGTTCCATTCATGTCCTCTACTTTCATGGTGGACTTTTGTTTACGCCTCCTTGGTTGTGGCAACCACACTTTGTTGTCCATGTGTCAGGAACCTTTAGTTTAAGATCTTCAGCTGTGTAGACTTGGGCTAGACTTCCTGTTCTCTGGAAGAAAAAAATGCAACAAAATACTGCCATGACTGCATGTGGAAGGGTTCTAATGGTTTTTCTCTCCCTATTCAAGAGATTAAATCACTCAAGGGCGCTCATAACATTGAATAAGAAAATAATGATAATAATATAAGCTGTAATGTTTATTTTTTTAATTGCTCAATTTATATGGAATCCTACTCCTTTTTCTTCAACCAACAAAAATTTCATGGGCAAGGTCAATGATAATGATTACAATTATGGTGAGGAAAATATGTCACATGTTCCCGTATATCAATCAAAACATTTACTGGGCCCCTACTTTGTGACTGTCTGATAGCTATCAATATATAAAGACACCACCCAGATATCATGCCAACTATCAAAGATTTTTAAATCATTGATGAAATGTAGGGAAGAGTTCATTAGGATCCAACAGTCAACTGGTTTTCAAAATGAGTTCCACAGCAGTAGTTCCAAATCTGTACAAGAATCAGAATAATCTTGGAAACTTTTTAAGAAATACAGAATCCTGGCTTCTGCCCTGGAACTTATGAATAAGGCTGTCTAGAAGTAGACTCAAGAATCTGTATTTTTAAAACTT